>NW_026109334.1:0-50541 GCF_024516045.1 Bombus affinis | reverse complement strand
ATACGTTATATCGATATAGTATATAGCGTTATACGTTATATCGTTATCGTATATAACGTTATACGTTATATCGTAATACTACATAACGTTATACGTCATATCGTTATAGTATAACGTTATACGTTATATCGATATAGTATATAACGTTATAAGTTATATCGTTATCGTATATAACGTTATACGTTATATCGTAATACTACATAACGTTATACGTCATATCGTTATAGTATATAACGTTATACGTTATATCGATATAGTATATAACGTTATACGTTATATCGTTCTCGTATATAACGTTATACGTTATATCGTAATACTACATAACGTTATACGTCATATCGTTAAAGTATATAACGTTATACGTTATATCGTAATAGCATACAACGTTATACGTTATATCGTTATCGTATATAACGTTATACGTTATATCGTAATACTACATAACGTTATACGATATATCGTTATAGTATATAATGTTATACGTTATACCGTTATCGTACATAACGTTATACGTTATATCGTAATAGTATATAACGTTATACGTTATATCGTTATGGCATATAACGTTATACGTTATATCGATATAGTATATAACGTTATACGTTATATCGATATAGTATATAACGTTATACGTTATATCGATATAGTAAATAACGTTATACGCTATATCATAATACTACATAACGTTATACGTTATATCGTTATAGTATATAACGTTATACGTTATATCGTTATAGTATATAACGTCATACGTTATATCTTAATAGTATATAACGTTATACGTTATATCGTAATAGTATATAACGATATACGTTATATCGATATAGTATATAACGTTATACGTTATATCGTTATAGTATATAACGATATACGTTATATCGTAATAGTATATAACGTTATACGTTATATCGTTATCGTATATAACGTTATACGTTATATCGTAATACTACATAACGTTATACGATATATCGTTATAGTATATAACGTTATACGTTATACCGTTATCGTACATAACGTTATACGTAATATCGTAATAGTATACAACGTTATACGTTATATCGATATCGTATATAACGTTATACGTTATATCGATATAGTATATAACGTTATACGTTATTTTGATATAGTATATAACGTTATACGTTATATCGATATAGTATATAACGTTATACGTTATATCGATATAGTATATAACGTTATACGTTATATCGTTATAGTATATATCGTTATACGTTATATCGATATAGTATATAACGTTATACGTTATATCGTAATACTACATAACGTTATACGTCATATCGTTATAGTATATAACGTTATACGTTATATCGTAATAGTATACAACGTTATACGTTATATCGTTATCGTATATAACGTTATACGTTATATCGTAATACTACATAACGTTATACAATATATCGTTATAGTATATAACGTTATACGTTATACCGTTATCGTACATAACGTTATACGTTATATCGTGATTGTATATAACGTTATACGTTATATCGTTATAGTATATAACGTTATACGTTATATCGATATAGTATATAACGTTATACGTTATATCGATATAGTATATAACGTTATACGTTATACCGTTAAAGTATATAACGTTATACGTTATATCGTAATAGTATACAACGTTATACGTTATATCGTTAGAGTATATAACGTCATACGTTATATCGTAATAGTATATAACGTTATACGTTATATCGATATAGTATATAACGTTATACGTTATATCGATATAGTATATAACGTTATACGTTATATCGTTATCGTATATAACGTTATACGTTATATCGTAATACTACATAACGTTATACGTCATATCGTTATAGTATATAACGTTATACGTTATATCGTTATCGTATATAACGTTATACGTTATATCGTAATACTACATAACGTTATACGATATATCGTTATAGTATATAACGTTATACGTTATATCGTAATAGTATACAACGTTATACGTTATATCGATATCGTATATAACGTTATACGTTATATCGATATAGTATATAACGTTATACGTTATTTCGATATAGTATATAACGTTATACGTTATATCGTAATACTTCATAACGTTATACGTCATATCGTTATAGTATATAACGTTATACGTTATATCGTAATAGTATACAACGTTATACGTTATATCGTTATCGTATATAACGTTATACGTTATATCGTAATACTACATAACGTTATACGATATATCGTTATAGTATATAACGTTATACGTTATATCGATATAGTATATAAGGTTATACGTTATATCGATATAGTATATAACGTTATACGTTATATCGATATAGTATATAACGTTATACGTTATATCGATATAGTATATAACGTTGTACGTTATATCGATATAGTATATAACGTTATACGTTATATCGTTATAGTATATAACGTTATACGTTATATCGATATAGTATATAACGTTATACGTTATATCGTTATCGCATATAACGTTATACGTTATATCGTAATACTACATAACGTTATACGTCATATCGTTATACTACATAACGTTATACGTCATATCGTTATAGTATATAACGTTATACGTTATATCGTAATAGTATACAACGTTATACGTTATATCGTTATCGTATATAACGTTATACGTTATATCGTAATACTACATAACGTTATACGATATATCGTTATAGTATATAACGTTATACGTTATACCGTTATCGTACATAACGTTATACGTTATATCGTAATTGTATATAACGTTATACGTTATATCGTTATGGTATATAACGTTATACGTTATATCGATATAGTATATAACGTTATACGTTATATCGATATAGTATATAACGTTATACGTTATATCATAATACTACATAACGTTATACGTTATATCGTTATAGTATATAACGTTATACGTTATATCGTTATAGTATATAACGTCATACGTTATATCTTAATAGTATATAACGTTATACGTTATATCTTAATAGTATATAACGTTATACGTTATATCGTAATAGTATATAACGATATACGTTATATCATAATACTACATAACGTTATACGTTATATCGTTATAGTATATAACGTTATACGTTATATCGTTATAGTATATAACGTCATACGTTATATCTTAATAGTATATAACGTTATACGTTATATCGTAATAGTATATAACGTTATACGTTATATCGATATAGTATATAACGTTATACGTTATATCGTAACACTACATAACGTTATACGTCATATCGTTATAGTATATAACGTTATACGTTATATCGTAATAGTATACAACGTTATACGTTATATCGTTATCGTATATAACGTTATACGTTATATCGTAATACTACATAACGTTATACGATATATCGTTATAGTATATAACGTTATACGTTATACCGTTATCGTACATAACGTTATACGTTATATCGTAATTGTATATAACGTTATACGTTATATCGTTATAGTATATAACGTTATACGTTATATCGTTATAGTATATAACGTCATACGTTATATCTTAATAGTATATAACGTTATACGTTATATCGTAATACTACATAACGTTATACGATATATCGATATAGTATATAACGTTATACGTTATATCGATATAGTATATAACGTTATACGTTATATCGTAATACTACATAACGTTATACGTCATATCGTTATAGTATATAACGTTATACGTTATATCGTAATAGTATACAACGTTATACGTTATATCGTTATCATATATAACGTTATACGTTATATCGTAATACTACATAACGTTATACGTCATATCGTTATAGTATATAACGTTATACATATATCGTAATAGTATACAACGTTATACGTTATATCGATATCGTATATAACGTTATACGTTATATCGATATAGTATATAACGTTATACGTTATATCGATATAGTATATAACGTTATACGTTATATCGATATAGTATATAACGTTATACGTTATATCGTAATAGTATATAACGATATACGTTATATCGATATAGTATATAACGTTATACGTTATATCGTTATAGTATATAACGTTATACGTTATATCGTAATAGTATATAACGTTATACGTTATATCGATATAGTATATAACGTTATACGTTATATCGATATAGTATATAACGTTATACGTTATATCGATATTGTATATAACGTTATACGTTATATCGTAATACTTCATAACGTTATACGTCATATCGTTATAGTATATAACGTTATACGTTATATCGTAATAGTATACAACGTTATACGTTATATCGTTATCGTATATAACGTTATACGTTATATCGTAATACTACATAACGATATACGATATATCGTTATAGTATATAACGTTATACGTTATACCGTTATCGTACATAACGTTATACGTTATATCGTAATTCTATATAACGTTATACGTTATATCGTTATAGTATATAACGTTATACGTTATATCGATATAGTATATAACGTTATACGTTATATCGATATAGTATATAACGTTATACGTTATATCGATATAGTATATAACGTTATACGTTATATCGATATAGTATATAACGTTATACGTTATATCGTTATAGTATATAACGTTATACGTTATATCGATATAGTATATAACGTTATACGTTATATCGTTATCGTATATAACGTTATACGTTATATCGTAATACTACATAACGTTATACGTCATATCGTTATACTACATAACGTTATACGTCATATCGTTATAGTATATAACGTTATACGTTATATCGTAATAGTATACAACGTTATACGTTATATCGTTATCGTATATAACGTTATACGTTATATCGTAATACTACATAACGTTATACGATATATCGTTATAGTATATAACGTTATACGTTATACCGTTATCGTACATAACGTTATACGTTATATCGTAATTGTATATAACGTTATACGTTATATCGATATAGTATATAACGTTATACGTTATATCGATATAGTATATAACGTTATACGTTATATCATAATACTACATAACGTTATACGTTATATCGTTATAGTATATAACGTTATACGTTATATCGTTATAGTATATAATGTCATACGTTATATCTTAATAGTATATAACGTTATACGTTATATCGTAATAGTATATAACGATATACGTTATATCATAATACTACATAACGTTATACGTTATATCGTTATAGTATATAACGTTATACGTTATATCGTTATAGTATATAACGTCATACGTTATATCTTAATAGTATATAACGTTATACGTTATATCGTAATAGTATATGACGTTATACGTTATATCGATATAGTATATAACGTTATACGTTATATCGTAATACTACATAACGTTATACGTCATATCGTTATAGTATATAACGTTATACGTTATATCGTAATAGTATACAACGTTATACGTTATATCGTTATCGTATATAACGTTATACGTTATATCGTAATACTACATAACGTTATACGATATATCGTTATAGTATATAACGTTATACGTTATACCGTTATCGTACATATCGTTATACGTTATATCGTAGTTGTATATAACGTTATACGTTATATCGTTATAGTATATAACGTTATACGTTATATCGTTATAGTATATAACGTCACACGTTATATCTTAATAGTATATAACGTTATACGTTATATCGTAATACTACATAACGTTATACGATATATCGATATAGTATATAACGTTATACGTTATATCGTAATAGTATACAACGTTATACGTTATATCGTTATCATATATAACGTTATACGTTATATCGTAATACTACATGACGTTATACGTCATATCGTTATAGTATATAACGTTATACGTTATATCGTAATAGTATACAACGTTGTACGTTATATCGTTATCGTATATAACGTTATACGTTATATCGATATAGTATATAACGTTATACGTTATATCGATATAGTATATAACGTTATACGTTATATCGATATAGTATATAACGTTATACGTTATATCGTAATAGTATATAACGATATACGTTATATCGATATAGTATATAACGTTATACGTTATATCGTTATAGTATATAACGTTATACGTTATATCGTAATAGTATATAACGTTATACGTTATATCGATATAGTATATAACGTTATACGTTATATCGTTATCGTATATAACGTTATACGTTATATCGTAATACTACATAACGTTATACGATATATCGTTATAGTATATAACGTTATACGTTATATCGTAATACTACATAACGTTATACGATATATCGATATAGTATATAACGTTATACGTTATATCGATATAGTATATAACGTTATACGTTATATCGTAATACTACATAACGTTATACGTCATATCGTTATAGTATATAACGTTATACGTTATATCGTAATAGTATACAACGTTGTACGTTATATCGTTATCGTATATAACGTTATACGTTATATCGTAATACTACATAACGTTATACGATATATCGTTATAGTATATAACGTTATACGTTATACCGTTATCGTACATAACGTTATACGTTATATCGTAATACTACATAACGTTATACGATATATCGTTATAGTATATAACGTTATACGTTATACCGTTAACGTACATAACGTTATACGCTATATCGATATAGTATATAACGTTATACGTTATATCGTTATAGTATATAACGTTATGCGTTATATCGTTATAGTTTATAACGTTATACGTTATATCGTAATAGTATATAACGTTATACGTTATATCGATATAGTATATAACGTTATACGTTATATCGTTATCGTATATAACGTTATACGTTATATCGTAATAGTATATAACGTTATACGTTATATCGATATAGTATATAACGTTATACGTTATATCGTTATAGTATATAACGTTATACGTTATATCTTAATAGTATATAACGTTATACGTTATATCGTAATAGTATATAACGATATACGTTATATCGATATAGTATATAACGTTATACGTTATATCGTAATACTACATAACGTTGTACGTCATATCGTTATAGTATATAACGTTATACGTTATATCGTTATAGTATATAACGATATACGTTATATCGATATAGTATATAACGTTATACGTTATATCGATATAGTATATAACGTTATACGTTATATCGATATAGTATATAACGTTATACGTTATATCGTAATAGTATATAACGTTATACGTTATATCGTAATAGTATATAACGTTATACGTTATATCGTAATAGTATATAACGATATACGTTATATCGATATAGTATATAACGTTATACGTTATTTCGTAATACTACATAACGTTATACGTCATATCGTTATAGTATATAACGTTATACGTTATATCGTAATAGTATATAACGATATACGTTATATCGTTATAGTATATAACGTTATACGTTATATCGTTATAGTATATAACGTTATACGTTATATCGTTAACGTACATAACGTTATACGTTATATCGATATAGTATATAACGTTATACGTTATACCGTTAAAGTATATAACGTTATACGTTATATCGTAATAGTATACAACGTTATACGTTATATCGTTAGAGTATATAACGTCATACGGTATATCGTAATAGTATATAACGTTATACGTTATATCGATATAGTATATAACGTTATACGTTATATCGATATAGTATATAACGTTATACGTTATATCATAATACTACATAACGTTATACGTTATATCATAATACTACATAACGTTATACGTTATATCGTTATAGTATATAACGTTATACGTTATATCGTTATAGTATATAACGTTATACGTTATATCGTTAACGTACATAACGTTATACGTTATATCGATATAGTATATAACGTTATACGTTATACCGTTAAAGTATATAACGTTATACGTTATATCGTAATAGTATACAACGTTATACGTTATATCGATATAGTATATAACGTTATACGTTATTTCGTAATACTACATAACGTTATACGTCATATCGTTATAGTATATAACGTCATACGTTATATCTTAATAGTATATAACGTTATACGTTATATCGTAATAGTATATAACGATATACGTTATATCATAATACTACATAACGTTATACAATATATCGTTATAGTATATAACGTTATACGTTATACCGTTATCGTACATAACGTTATACGTTATATCGTGATTGTATATAACGTTATACGTTATATCGTTATAGTATATAACGTTATACGTTATATCGATATAGTATATAACGTTATACGTTATATCGATATAGTATATAACGTTATACGTTATACCGTTAAAGTATATAACGTTATACGTTATATCGTAATAGTATACAACGTTATACGTTATATCGTTAGAGTATATAACGTCATACGTTATATCGTAATAGTATATAACGTTATACGTTATATCGATATAGTATATAACGTTATACGTTATATCGATATAGTATATAACGTTATACGTTATATCGTTATCGTATATAACGTTATACGTTATATCGTAATACTACATAACGTTATTCGTCATATCGTTATAGTATATAACGTTATACGTTATATCGTTATCGTATATAACGTTATACGTTATATCGTAATACTACATAACGTTATACGATATATCGTTATAGTATATAACGTTATACGTTATATCGTAATAGTATACAACGTTATACGTTATATCGATATCGTATATAACGTTATACGTTATATCGATATAGTATATAACGTTATACGTTATTTCGATATAGTATATAACGTTATACGTTATATCGTAATACTTCATAACGTTATACGTCATATCGTTATAGTATATAACGTTATACGTTATATCGTAATAGTATACAACGTTATACGTTATATCGTTATCGTATATAACGTTATACGTTATATCGTAATACTACATAACGTTATACGATATATCGTTATAGTATATAACGTTATACGTTATACCGTTATCGTACATAACGTTATACGTTATATCGTAATTGTATATAACGTTATACGTTATATCGTTATGGTATATAACGTTATACGTTATATCGATATAGTATATAACGTTATACGTTATATCGATATAGTATATAACGTTATACGTTATATCATAATACTACATAACGTTATACGTTATATCGTTATAGTATATAACGTTATACGTTATATCGTTATAGTATATAACGTCATACGTTATATCTTAATAGTATATAACGTTATACGTTATATCTTAATAGTATATAACGTTATACGTTATATCGTAATAGTATATAACGATATACGTTATATCATAATACTACATAACGTTATACGTTATATCGTTATAGTATATAACGTTATACGTTATATCGTTATAGTATATAACGTCATACGTTATATCTTAATAGTATATAACGTTATACGTTATATCGTAATAGTATATAACGTTATACGTTATATCGATATAGTATATAACGTTATACGTTATATCGTAACACTACATAACGTTATACGTCATATCGTTATAGTATATAACGTTATACGTTATATCGTAATAGTATACAACGTTATACGTTATATCGTTATCGTATATAACGTTATACGTTATATCGTAATACTACATAACGTTATACGATATATCGTTATAGTATATAACGTTATACGTTATACCGTTATCGTACATAACGTTATACGTTATATCGTAATTGTATATAACGTTATACGTTATATCGTTATAGTATATAACGTTATACGTTATATCGTTATAGTATATAACGTCATACGTTATATCTTAATAGTATATAACGTTATACGTTATATCGTAATACTACATAACGTTATACGATATATCGATATAGTATATAACGTTATACGTTATATCGATATAGTATATAACGTTATACGTTATATCGTAATACTACATAACGTTATACGTCATATCGTTATAGTATATAACGTTATACGTTATATCGTAATAGTATACAACGTTATACGTTATATCGTTATCATATATAACGTTATACGTTATATCGTAATACTACATAACGTTATACGTCATATCGTTATAGTATATAACGTTATACATATATCGTAATAGTATACAACGTTATACGTTATATCGATATCGTATATAACGTTATACGTTATATCGATATAGTATATAACGTTATACGTTATATCGATATAGTATATAACGTTATACGTTATATCGATATAGTATATAACGTTATACGTTATATCGTAATAGTATATAACGATATACGTTATATCGATATAGTATATAACGTTATACGTTATATCGTTATAGTATATAACGTTATACGTTATATCGTAATAGTATATAACGTTATACGTTATATCGATATAGTATATAACGTTATACGTTATATCGATATAGTATATAACGTTATACGTTATATCGATATTGTATATAACGTTATACGTTATATCGTAATACTTCATAACGTTATACGTCATATCGTTATAGTATATAACGTTATACGTTATATCGTAATAGTATACAACGTTATACGTTATATCGTTATCGTATATAACGTTATACGTTATATCGTAATACTACATAACGTTATACGATATATCGTTATAGTATATAACGTTATACGTTATACCGTTATCGTACATAACGTTATACGTTATATCGTAATTCTATATAACGTTATACGTTATATCGTTATAGTATATAACGTTATACGTTATATCGATATAGTATATAACGTTATACGTTATATCGATATAGTATATAACGTTATACGTTATATCGATATAGTATATAACGTTATACGTTATATCGATATAGTATATAACGTTATACGTTATATCGTTATAGTATATAACGTTATACGTTATATCGATATAGTATATAACGTTATACGTTATATCGTTATCGTATATAACGTTATACGTTATATCGTAATACTACATAACGTTATACGTCATATCGTTATACTACATAACGTTATACGTCATATCGTTATAGTATATAACGTTATACGTTATATCGTAATAGTATACAACGTTATACGTTATATCGTTATCGTATATAACGTTATACGTTATATCGTAATACTACATAACGTTATACGATATATCGTTATAGTATATAACGTTATACGTTATACCGTTATCGTACATAACGTTATACGTTATATCGTAATTGTATATAACGTTATACGTTATATCGATATAGTATATAACGTTATACGTTATATCGATATAGTACATAACGTTATACGTTATATCATAATACTACATAACGTTATACGTTGTATCGTTATAGTATATAACGTTATACGTTATATCGTTATAGTATATAATGTCATACGTTATATCTTAATAGTATATAACGTTATACGTTATATCGTAATAGTATATAACGATATACGTTATATCATAATACTACATAACGTTATACGTTATATCGTTATAGTATATAACGTTATACGTTATATCGTTATAGTATATAACGTCATACGTTATATCTTAATAGTATATAACGTTATACGTTATATCGTAATAGTATATGACGTTATACGTTATATCGATATAGTATATAACGTTATACGTTATATCGTAATACTACATAACGTTATACGTCATATCGTTATAGTATATAACGTTATACGTTATATCGTAATAGTATACAACGTTATACGTTATATCGTTATCGTATATAACGTTATACGTTATATCGTAATACTACATAACGTTATACGATATATCGTTATAGTATATAACGTTATACGTTATACCGTTATCGTACATAACGTTATACGTTATATCGTAGTTGTATATAACGTTATACGTTATATCGTTATAGTATATAACGTTATACGTTATATCGTTATAGTATATAACGTCACACGTTATATCTTAATAGTATATAACGTTATACGTTATATCGTAATACTACATAACGTTATACGATATATCGATATAGTATATAACGTTATACGTTATATCGTAATAGTATACAACGTTATACGTTATATCGTTATCATATATAACGTTATACGTTATATCGTAATACTACATGACGTTATACGTCATATCGTTATAGTATATAACGTTATACGTTATATCGTAATAGTATACAACGTTGTACGTTATATCGTTATCGTATATAACGTTATACGTTATATCGATATAGTATATAACGTTATACGTTATATCGATATAGTATATAACGTTATACGTTATATCGATATAGTATATAACGTTATACGTTATATCGTAATAGTATATAACGATATACGTTATATCGATATAGTATATAACGTTATACGTTATATCGTTATAGTATATAACGTTATACGTTATATCGTAATAGTATATAACGTTATACGTTATATCGATATAGTATATAACGTTATACGTTATATCGTTATCGTATATAACGTTATACGTTATATCGTAATACTACATAACGTTATACGATATATCGTTATAGTATATAACGTTATACGTTATATCGTAATACTACATAACGTTATACGATATATCGATATAGTATATAACGTTATACGTTATATCGATATAGTATATAACGTTATACGTTATATCGTAATACTACATAACGTTATACGTCATATCGTTATAGTATATAACGTTATACGTTATATCGTAATAGTATACAACGTTGTACGTTATATCGTTATCGTATATAACGTTATACGTTATATCGTAATACTACATAACGTTATACGATATATCGTTATAGTATATAACGTTATACGTTATACCGTTATCGTACATAACGTTATACGTTATATCGTAATACTACATAACGTTATACGATATATCGTTATAGTATATAACGTTATACGTTATACCGTTAACGTACATAACGTTATACGCTATATCGATATAGTATATAACGTTATACGTTATATCGTTATAGTATATAACGTTATGCGTTATATCGTTATAGTTTATAACGTTATACGTTATATCGTAATAGTATATAACGTTATACGTTATATCGATATAGTATATAACGTTATACGTTATATCGTTATCGTATATAACGTTATACGTTATATCGTAATAGTATATAACGTTATACGTTATATCGATATAGTATATAACGTTATACGTTATATCGTTATAGTATATAACGTTATACGTTATATCTTAATAGTATATAACGTTATACGTTATATCGTAATAGTATATAACGATATACGTTATATCGATATAGTATATAACGTTATACGTTATATCGTAATACTACATAACGTTGTACGTCATATCGTTATAGTATATAACGTTATACGTTATATCGTTATAGTATATAACGATATACGTTATATCGATATAGTATATAACGTTATACGTTATATCGATATAGTATATAACGTTATACGTTATATCGATATAGTATATAACGTTATACGTTATATCGTAATAGTATATAACGTTATACGTTATATCGTAATAGTATATAACGTTATACGTTATATCGTAATAGTATATAACGATATACGTTATATCGATATAGTATATAACGTTATACGTTATTTCGTAATACTACATAACGTTATACGTCATATCGTTATAGTATATAACGTTATACGTTATATCGTAATAGTATATAACGATATACGTTATATCGTTATAGTATATAACGTTATACGTTATATCGTTATAGTATATAACGTTATACGTTATATCGTTAACGTACATAACGTTATACGTTATATCGATATAGTATATAACGTTATACGTTATACCGTTAAAGTATATAACGTTATACGTTATATCGTAATAGTATACAACGTTATACGTTATATCGTTAGAGTATATAACGTCATACGGTATATCGTAATAGTATATAACGTTATACGTTATATCGATATAGTATATAACGTTATACGTTATATCGATATAGTATATAACGTTATACGTTATATCATAATACTACATAACGTTATACGTTATATCATAATACTACATAACGTTATACGTTATATCGTTATAGTATATAACGTTATACGTTATATCGTTATAGTATATAACGTTATACGTTATATCGTTAACGTACATAACGTTATACGTTATATCGATATAGTATATAACGTTATACGTTATACCGTTAAAGTATATAACGTTATACGTTATATCGTAATAGTATACAACGTTATACGTTATATCGATATAGTATATAACGTTATACGTTATTTCGTAATACTACATAACGTTATACGTCATATCGTTATAGTATATAACGTCATACGTTATATCTTAATAGTATATAACGTTATACGTTATATCGTAATAGTATATAACGATATACGTTATATCATAATACTACATAACGTTATACGTTATATCGTTATAGTATATTACGTTATACGTTATATCGTTATAGTATATAACGTCATACGTTATATCTTAATAGTATATAACGTTATACGTTATATCGTAATAGTATATAACGTTATACGTTATATCGAAATAGTATATAACGTTATACGTTATATCGTAATACTACATAACGTTATACGTCATATCGTTATAGCATATAACGTTATACGTTATATCGTAATACTACATAACGTTATACGTCATATCGTTATAGCATATAACGTTATACGTTATATCGATATAGTATATAACGTTATACGTTATATCGTTATCGTATATAACGTTATACGTTATATCGTAATACTACATAACGTTATACGTCATATCGTTATAGTATATAACGTTATACGTTATATCGATATAGTATATAACGTTATACGTTATATCGTTCTCGTATATAACGTTATACGTTATATCGTAATACTACATAACGTTATACGTCATATCGTCATAGTATATAACGTTATACGTTATATCGTAATAGCATACAACGTTATAATTTATATCGTTATCGTATATAACGTTATACGTTATATCGTAATACTACATAACGTTATACGATATATCGTTATAGTATATAATGTTATACGTTATACCGTTATCGTACATAACGTTATACGTTATATCGTAATTGTATATAACGTTATACGTTATATCGTTATGGCATATAACGTTATACGTTATATCGATATAGTATATAACGTTATACGTTATATCGATATAGTATATAACGTTATACGTTATATCGATATAGTAAATAACGTTATACGCTATATCATAATACTACATAACGTTATACGTTATATCGTTATAGTATATAACGTTATACGTTATATCGTTATAGTATATAACGTCATACGTTATATCTTAATAGTATATAACGTTATACGTTATATCGTAATAGTATATAACGATATACGTTATATCGATATAGTATATAACGTTATACGTTATATCGTTATAGTATATAACGATATACGTTATATCGTAATAGTATATAACGTTATACGTTATATCGATATAGTATATAACGTTATACGTTATATCGTTATCGTATATAACGTTATACGTTATATCGTAATACTACATAACGTTATACGATATATCGTTATAGTATATAACGTTATACGTTATACCGTTATCGTACATAACGTTATACGTAATATCGTAATAGTATACAACGTTATACGTTATATCGATATCGTATATAACGTTACACGTTATATCGATATAGTATATAACGTTATACGTTATTTTGATATAGTATATAACGTTATACGTTATATCGATATAGTATATAACGTTATACGTTATATCGATATAGTATATAACGTTATACGTTATATCGTTATAGTATATATCGTTATACGTTATATCGATATAGTATATAACGTTATACGTTATATCGTAATACTACATACGTTATACGTCATATCGTTATAGTATATAACGTTATACGTTATATCGTAATAGTATACAACGTTATACGTTATATCGTTATCGTATATAACGTTATACGTTATATCGTAATACTACATAACGTTATACGATATATCGTTATAGTATATAACGTTATACGTTATACCGTTATCGTACATAACGTTATACGTTATATCGTAATAGTATACAACGTTATACGTTATATCGATATCGTATATAACGTTACACGTTATATCGATATTGTATATAACGTTATACGTTATTTTGATATAGTATATAACGTTATACGTTATATCGATATAGTATATAACGTTATACGTTATATCGATATAGTATATAACGTTATACGTTATATCGATATAGTATATAACGTTACACGTTATATCGATATAGTATATAACGTTATACGTTATATCGATATAGTATATAACGTTATACGTTATATCGATATAGTATATAACGTTATACGTTATATCGATATAGTATATAACGTTATACGTTATATCGTTATCGTATATAACGTTATACGTTATATCGTAATACTACATAACGTTATACGTCATATCGTTATAGTATATAACGTTATACGTTATATCGATATAGTATATAACGTTATACGTTATATCGTTATCGTATATAACGTTATACGTTATATCGTAATACTACATAACGTTATACGTCATATCGTTATAGTATATAACGTTATACGTTATATCGATATAGTATATAACGTTATACGTTATATCGTTCTCGTATATAACGTTATACGTTATATCGTAATACTACATAACGTTATACGTCATATCGTTATAGTATATAACGTTATACGTTATATCGTAATAGCATACAACGTTATAATTTATATCGTTATCGTATATAACGTTATACGTTATATCGTAATACTACATAACGTTATACGATATATCGTTATAGTATATAATGTTATACGTTATACCGTTATCGTACATAACGTTATACGTTATATCGTAATTGTATATAACGTTATACGTTATATCGTTATGGCATATAACGTTATACGTTATATCGATATAGTATATAACGTTATACGTTATATCGATATAGTATATAACGTTATACGTTATATCGATATAGTAAATAACGTTATACGCTATATCATAATACTACATAACGTTATACGTTATATCGTTATAGTATATAACGTTATACGTTATATCGTTATAGTATATAACGTCATACGTTATATCTTAATAGTATATAACGTTATACGTTATATCGTAATAGTATATAACGATATACGTTATATCGATATAGTATATAACGTTATACGTTATATCGTTATAGTATATAACGATATACGTTATATCGTAATAGTATATAACGTTATACGTTATATCGATATAGTATATAACGTTATACGTTATATCGTTATCGTATATAACGTTATACGTTATATCGTAATACTACATAACGTTATACGATATATCGTTATAGTATATAACGTTATACGTTATACCGTTATCGTACATAACGTTATACGTAATATCGTAATAGTATACAACGTTATACGTTATATCGATATCGTATATAACGTTACACGTTATATCGATATAGTATATAACGTTATACGTTATTTTGATATAGTATATAACGTTATACGTTATATCGATATAGTATATAACGTTATACGTTATATCGATATAGTATATAACGTTATACGTTATATCGTTATAGTATATATCGTTATACGTTATATCGATATAGTATATAACGTTATACGTTATATCGTAATACTACATACGTTATACGTCATATCGTTATAGTATATAACGTTATACGTTATATCGTAATAGTATACAACGTTATACGTTATATCGTTATCGTATATAACGTTATACGTTATATCGTAATACTACATAACGTTATACGATATATCGTTATAGTATATAACGTTATACGTTATACCGTTATCGTACATAACGTTATACGTTATATCGTAATAGTATACAACGTTATACGTTATATCGATATCGTATATAACGTTACACGTTATATCGATATAGTATATAACGTTATACGTTATTTGGATATAGTATATAACGTTATACGTTATATCGATATAGTATATAACGTTATACGTTATATCGATATAGTATATAACGTTATACGTTATATCGATATAGTATATAACGTTACACGTTATATCGATATAGTATATAACGTTATACGTTATATCGATATAGTATATAACGTTATACGTTATATCGATATAGTATATAACGTTATACGTTATATCGATATAGTATATAACGTTATACGTTATATCGTTATCGTATATAACGTTATACGTTATATCGTAATACTACATAACGTTATACGTCATATCGTTATAGTATATAACGTTATACGTTATATCGATATAGTATATAACGTTATACGTTATATCGTAATACTACATAACGTTATACGTCATATCGTTATAGTATATAACGTTATACGTTATATCGATATAGTATATAACGTTATACGTTATATCGTTCTCGTATATAACGTTATACGTTATATCGTTCTCGTATATAACGTTATACGTTATATCGTAATACTACATAACGTTATACGTCATATCGTTATAGTATATAACGTTATACGTTATATCGTAATAGCATACAACGTTATAATTTATATCGTTATCGTATATAACGTTATACGTTATATCGTAATACTACATAACGTTATACGATATATCGTTATAGTATATAATGTTATACGTTATACCGTTATCGTACATAACGTTATACGTTATATCGTAATTGTATATAACGTTATACGTTATATCGTTATGGCATATAACGTTATACGTTATATCGATATAGTATATAACGTTATACGTTATATCGATATAGTATATAACGTTATACGTTATATCGATATAGTAAATAACGTTATACGCTATATCATAATACTACATAACGTTATACGTTATATCGTTATAGTATATAACGTTATACGTTATATCGTTATAGTATATAACGTCATACGTTATATCTTATTAGTATATAACGTTATACGTTATATCGTAATAGTATATAACGATATACGTTATATCGATATAGTATATAACGTTATACGTTATATCGTTATAGTATATAACGATATACGTTATATCGTAATAGTATATAACGTTATACGTTATTTTGATATAGTATATAACGTTATACGTTATATCGATATAGTATATAACGTTATACGTTATATCGATATAGTATATAACGTTATACGTTATATCGTTATAGTATATATCGTTATACGTTATATCGATATAGTATATAACGTTATACGTTATATCGTAATACTACATACGTTATACGTCATATCGTTATAGTATATAACGTTATACGTTATATCGTAATAGTATACAACGTTATACGTTATATCGTTATCGTATATAACGTTATACGTTATATCGTAATACTACATAACGTTATACGATATATCGTTATAGTATATAACGTTATACGTTATACCGTTATCGTACATAACGTTATACGTTATATCGTGATTGTATATAACGTTATACGTTATATCGTTATAGTATATAACGTTATACGTTATATCGATATAGTATATAACGTTATACGTTATATCGATATAGTATATAACGTTATACGTTATACCGTTAAAGTATATAACGTTATACGTTATATCGTAATAGTATACAACGTTATACGTTATATCGTTAGAGTATATAACGTCATACGTTATATCGTAATAGTATATAACGTTATACGTTATATCGATATAGTATATAACGTTATACGTTATATCGATATAGTATATAACGTTATACGTTATATCGTTATCGTATATAACGTTATACGTTATATCGTTATCGTATATAACGTTATACGTTATATCGTAATACTACATAACGTTATACGTCATATCGTTATAGTATATAACGTTATACGTTATATCGTAATAGTATACAACGTTATACGTTATATCGTTATCGTATATAACGTTATACGTTATATCGTAATACTACATAACGTTATACGATATATCGTTATAGTATATAACGTTATACGTTATACCGTTATCGTACATAACGTTATACGTTATATCGTAATTCTATATAACGTTATACGTTATATCGTTATAGTATATAACGTTATACGTTATATCGATATAGTATATAACGTTATACGTTATATCGATATAGTATATAACGTTATACGTTATATCGATATAGTATATAACGTTATACGTTATATCGATATAGTATATAACGTTATACGTTATATCGTTATAGTATATAACGTTATACGTTATATCGATATAGTATATAACGTTATACGTTATATCGTTATCGTATATAACGTTATACGTTATATCGTAATACTACATAACGTTATACGTCATATCGTTATAGTATATAACGTTATACGTTATATCGTAATAGTATACAACGTTATACGTTATATCGTTATCGTATATAACGTTATACGTTATATCGTAATACTACATAACGTTATACGATATATCGTTATAGTATATAACGTTATACGTTATATCGTTATCGTATATAACGTTATACGTTATATCGTAATACTACATAACGTTATACGTCATATCGTTATAGTATATAACGTTATACGTTATATCGTAATAGTATACAACGTTATACGTTATATCGTTATCGTATATAACGTTATACGTTATATCGTAATACTACATAACGTTATACGATATATCGTTATAGTATATAACGTTATACGTTATACCGTTATCGTACATAACGTTATACGTTATATCGTAATTCTATATAACGTTATACGTTATATCGTTATAGTATATAACGTTATACGTTATATCGATATAGTATATAACGTTATACGTTATATCGATATAGTATATAACGTTATACGTTATATCGATATAGTATATAACGTTATACGTTATATCGATATAGTATATAACGTTGTACGTTATATCGTTATAGTATATAACGTTATACGTTATATCGATATAGTATATAACGTTATACGTAATATCGTAATAGTATACAACGTTATACGTTATATCGATATCGTATATAACGTTATACGTTATATCGATATAGTATATAACGTTATACGTTATTTTGATATAGTATATAACGTTATACGTTATATCGATATAGTATATAACGTTATACGTTATATCGATATAGTATATAACGTTATACGTTATATCGTTATAGTATATATCGTTATACGTTATATCGATATAGTATATAACGTTATACGTTATATCGTAATACTACATAACGTTATACGTCATATCGTTATAGTATATAACGTTATACGTTATATCGTAATAGTATACAACGTTATACGTTATATCGTTATCGTATATAACGTTATACGTTATATCGTAATACTACATAACGTTATACGATATATCGTTATGGTATATAACGTTATACGTTATACCGTTATCGTACATAACGTTATACGTTATATCGTGATTGTATATAACGTTATACGTTATATCGTTATAGTATATAACGTTATACGTTATATCGATATAGTATATAACGTTATACGTTATATCGATATAGTATATAACGTTATACGTTATACCGTTAAAGTATATAACGTTATACGTTATATCGTAATAGTATACAACGTTATACGTTATATCGTTAGAGTATATAACGTCATACGTTATATCGTAATAGTATATAACGTTATACGTTATATCGATATAGTATATAACGTTATACGTTATATCGATATAGTATATAACGTTATACGTTATATCGTTATCGTATATAACGTTATACGTTATATCGTAATACTACATAACGTTATACGTCATATCGTTATAGTATATAACGTTATACGTTATATCGTAATAGTATACAACGTTATACGTTATATCGTTATCGTATATAACGTTATACGTTATATCGATATAGTATATAACGTTATACGTTATATCGATATAGTATATAACGTTATACGTTATGTCGATATAGTATATAACGTTATACGTTATATCGATATAGTATATAACGTTATACGTTATATCGTTATAGTATATAACGTTATACGTTATATCGATATAGTATATAACGTTATACGTTATATCGTTCTCGTATATAACGTTATACGTTATATCGTAATACTACATAACGTTATACGTCATATCGTTATAGTATATAACGTTATACGTTATATCGTAATAGCATACAACGTTATAATTTATATCGTTATCGTATATAACGTTATACGTTATATCGTAATACTACATAACGTTATACGATATATCGTTATAGTATATAATGTTATACGTTATACCGTTATCGTACATAACGTTATACGTTATATCGTAATTGTATATAACGTTATACGTTATATCGTTATGGCATATAACGTTATACGTTATATCGATATAGTATATAACGTTATACGTTATATCGATATAGTATATAACGTTATACGTTATATCGTTATAGTATATAACGTTATACGTTATATCGATATAGTATATAACGTTATACGTAATATCGTAATAGTATACAACGTTATACGTTATATCGTTATAGTATATAACGTCATACGTTATATCTTAATAGTATATAACGTTATACGTTATATCGTAATAGTATATAACGATATACGTTATATCGATATAGTATATAACGTTATACGTTATATCGTTATAGTATATAACGATATACGTTATATCGTAATAGTATATAACGTTATACGTTATATCGATATAGTATATAACGTTATACGTTATATCGTTATCGTATATAACGTTATACGTTATATCGTAATACTACATAACGTTATACGATATATCGTTATAGTATATAACGTTATACGTTATACCGTTATCGTACATAACGTTATACGTAATATCGTAATAGTATACAACGTTATACGTTATATCGATATCGTATATAACGTTACACGTTATATCGATATAGTATATAACGTTATACGTTATTTTGATATAGTATATAACGTTATACGTTATATCGATATAGTATATAACGTTATACGTTATATCGATATAGTATATAACGTTATACGTTATATCGTTATAGTATATATCGTTATACGTTATATCGATATAGTATATAACGTTATACGTTATATCGTAATACTACATACGTTATACGTCATATCGTTATAGTATATAACGTTATACGTTATATCGTAATAGTATACAACGTTATACGTTATATCGTTATCGTATATAACGTTATACGTTATATCGTAATACTACATAACGTTATACGATATATCGTTATAGTATATAACGTTATACGTTATACCGTTATCGTACATAACGTTATACGTTATATCGTAATAGTATACAACGTTATACGTTATATCGATATCGTATATAACGTTACACGTTATATCGATATAGTATATAACGTTATACGTTATTTTGATATAGTATATAACGTTATACGTTATATCGATATAGTATATAACGTTATACGTTATATCGATATAGTATATAACGTTATACGTTATATCGATATAGTATATAACGTTACACGTTATATCGATATAGTATATAACGTTATACGTTATATCGATATAGTATATAACGTTATACGTTATATCGATATAGTATATAACGTTATACGTTATATCGATATAGTATATAACGTTATACGTTATATCGTTATCGTATATAACGTTATACGTTATATCGTAATACTACATAACGTTATACGTCATATCGTTATAGTATATAACGTTATACGTTATATCGATATAGTATATAACGTTATACGTTATATCGTTATCGTATATAACGTTATACGTTATATCGTAATACTACATAACGTTATACGTCATATCGTTATAGTATATAACGTTATACGTTATATCGATATAGTATATAACGTTATACGTTATATCGTTCTCGTATATAACGTTATACGTTATATCGTAATACTACATAACGTTATACGTCATATCGTTATAGTATATAACGTTATACGTTATATCGTAATAGCATACAACGTTATAATTTATATCGTTATCGTATATAACGTTATACGTTATATCGTAATACTACATAACGTTATACGATATATCGTTATAGTATATAATGTTATACGTTATACCGTTATCGTACATAACGTTATACGTTATATCGTAATTGTATATAACGTTATACGTTATATCGTTATGGCATATAACGTTATACGTTATATCGATATAGTATATAACGTTATACGTTATATCGATATAGTATATAACGTTATACGTTATATCGATATAGTAAATAACGTTATACGCTATATCATAATACTACATAACGTTATACGTTATATCGTTATAGTATATAACGTTATACGTTATATCGTTATAGTATATAACGTCATACGTTATATCTTAATAGTATATAACGTTATACGTTATATCGTAATAGTATATAACGATATACGTTATATCGATATAGTATATAACGTTATACGTTATATCGTTATAGTATATAACGATATACGTTATATCGTAATAGTATATAACGTTATACGTTATTTTGATATAGTATATAACGTTATACGTTATATCGATATAGTATATAACGTTATACGTTATATCGATATAGTATATAACGTTATACGTTATATCGTTATAGTATATATCGTTATACGTTATATCGATATAGTATATAACGTTATACGTTATATCGTAATACTACATACGTTATACGTCATATCGTTATAGTATATAACGTTATACGTTATATCGTAATAGTATACAACGTTATACGTTATATCGTTATCGTATATAACGTTATACGTTATATCGTAATACTACATAACGTTATACGATATATCGTTATAGTATATAACGTTATACGTTATACCGTTATCGTACATAACGTTATACGTTATATCGTGATTGTATATAACGTTATACGTTATATCGTTATAGTATATAACGTTATACGTTATATCGATATAGTATATAACGTTATACGTTATATCGATATAGTATATAACGTTATACGTTATACCGTTAAAGTATATAACGTTATACGTTATATCGTAATAGTATACAACGTTATACGTTATATCGTTAGAGTATATAACGTCATACGTTATATCGTAATAGTATATAACGTTATACGTTATATCGATATAGTATATAACGTTATACGTTATATCGATATAGTATATAACGTTATACGTTATATCGTTATCGTATATAACGTTATACGTTATATCGTTATCGTATATAACGTTATACGTTATATCGTAATACTACATAACGTTATACGTCATATCGTTATAGTATATAACGTTATACGTTATATCGTAATAGTATACAACGTTATACGTTATATCGTTATCGTATATAACGTTATACGTTATATCGTAATACTACATAACGTTATACGATATATCGTTATAGTATATAACGTTATACGTTATACCGTTATCGTACATAACGTTATACGTTATATCGTAATTCTATATAACGTTATACGTTATATCGTTATAGTATATAACGTTATACGTTATATCGATATAGTATATAACGTTATACGTTATATCGATATAGTATATAACGTTATACGTTATATCGATATAGTATATAACGTTATACGTTATATCGATATAGTATATAACGTTATACGTTATATCGTTATAGTATATAACGTTATACGTTATATCGATATAGTATATAACGTTATACGTTATATCGTTATCGTATATAACGTTATACGTTATATCGTAATACTACATAACGTTATACGTCATATCGTTATAGTATATAACGTTATACGTTATATCGTAATAGTATACAACGTTATACGTTATATCGTTATCGTATATAACGTTATACGTTATATCGTAATACTACATAACGTTATACGACATATCGTTATAGTATATAACGTTATACGTTATATCGTTATCGTATATAACGTTATACGTTATATCGTAATACTACATAACGTTATACGTCATATCGTTATAGTATATAACGTTATACGTTATATCGTAATAGTATACAACGTTATACGTTATATCGTTATCGTATATAACGTTATACGTTATATCGTAATACTACATAACGTTATACGATATATCGTTATAGTATATAACGTTATACGTTATACCGTTATCGTACATAACGTTATACGTTATATCGTAATTCTATATAACGTTATACGTTATATCGTTATAGTATATAACGTTATACGTTATATCGATATAGTATATAACGTTATACGTTATATCGATATAGTATATAACGTTATACGTTATATCGATATAGTATATAACGTTATACGTTATATCGATATAGTATATAACGTTGTACGTTATATCGTTATAGTATATAACGTTATACGTTATATCGATATAGTATATAACGTTATACGTAATATCGTAATAGTATACAACGTTATACGTTATATCGATATCGTATATAACGTTATACGTTATATCGATATAGTATATAACGTTATACGTTATTTTGATATAGTATATAACGTTATACGTTATATCGATATAGTATATAACGTTATACGTTATATCGATATAGTATATAACGTTATACGTTATATCGTTATAGTATATATCGTTATACGTTATATCGATATAGTATATAACGTTATACGTTATATCGTAATACTACATAACGTTATACGTCATATCGTTATAGTATATAACGTTATACGTTATATCGTAATAGTATACAACGTTATACGTTATATCGTTATCGTATATAACGTTATACGTTATATCGTAATACTACATAACGTTATACGATATATCGTTATAGTATATAACGTTATACGTTATACCGTTATCGTACATAACGTTATACGTTATATCGTGATTGTATATAACGTTATACGTTATATCGTTATAGTATATAACGTTATACGTTATATCGATATAGTATATAACGTTATACGTTATATCGATATAGTATATAACGTTATACGTTATACCGTTAAAGTATATAACGTTATACGATATATCGTAATAGTATACAACGTTATACGTTATATCGTTAGAGTATATAACGTCATACGTTATATCGTAATAGTATACAACGTTATACGTTATATCGTTATCGTATATAACGTTATACGTTATATCGTAATACTACATAACGTTATACGATATATCGTTATAGTATATAATGTTATACGTTATACCGTTATCGTACATAACGTTATACGTTATATCGTAATTGTATATAACGTTATACGTTATATCGTTATGGCATATAACGTTATACGTTATATCGATATAGTATATAACGTTATACGTTATATCGATATAGTATATAACGTTATACGTTATATCGATATAGTAAATAACGTTATACGCTATATCATAATACTACATAACGTTATACGTTATATCGTTATAGTATATAACGTTATACGTTATATCGTTATAGTATATAACGTCATACGTTATATCTTAATAGTATATAACGTTATACGTTATATCGTAATAGTATATAACGATATACGTTATATCGATATAGTATATAACGTTATACGTTATATCGTTATAGTATATAACGATATACGTTATATCGTAATAGTATATAACGTTATACGTTATATCGATATAGTATATAACGTTATACGTTATATCGTTATCGTATATAACGTTATACGTTATATCGTAATACTACATAACGTTATACGATATATCGTTATAGTATATAACGTTATACGTTATACCGTTATCGTACATAACGTTATACGTAATATCGTAATAGTATACAACGTTATACGTTATATCGATATCGTATATAACGTTACACGTTATATCGATATAGTATATAACGTTATACGTTATTTTGATATAGTATATAACGTTATACGTTATATCGATATAGTATATAACGTTATACGTTATATCGATATAGTATATAACGTTATACGTTATATCGTTATAGTATATATCGTTATACGTTATATCGATATAGTATATAACGTTATACGTTATATCGTAATACTACATACGTTATACGTCATATCGTTATAGTATATAACGTTATACGTTATATCGTAATAGTATACAACGTTATACGTTATATCGTTATCGTATATAACGTTATACGTTATATCGTAATACTACATAACGTTATACGATATATCGTTATAGTATATAACGTTATACGTTATACCGTTATCGTACATAACGTTATACGTTATATCGTGATTGTATATAACGTTATACGTTATATCGTTATAGTATATAACGTTATACGTTATATCGATATAGTATATAACGTTATACGTTATATCGATATAGTATATAACGTTATACGTTATACCGTTAAAGTATATAACGTTATACGTTATATCGTAATAGTATACAACGTTATACGTTATATCGTTAGAGTATATAACGTCATACGTTATATCGTAATAGTATATAACGTTATACGTTATATCGATATAGTATATAACGTTATACGTTATATCGATATAGTATATAACGTTATACGTTATATCGTTATCGTATATAACGTTATACGTTATATCGTTATCGTATATAACGTTATACGTTATATCGTAATACTACATAACGTTATACGTCATATCGTTATAGTATATAACGTTATACGTTATATCGTAATAGTATACAACGTTATACGTTATATCGTTATCGTATATAACGTTATACGTTATATCGTTATCGTATATAACGTTATACGTTATATCGTAATACTACATAACGTTATACGATATATCGTTATAGTATATAACGTTATACGTTATACCGTTATCGTACATAACGTTATACGTTATATCGTAATTCTATATAACGTTATACGTTATATCGTTATAGTATATAACGTTATACGTTATATCGATATAGTATATAACGTTATACGTTATATCGATATAGTATATAACGTTATACGTTATATCGATATAGTATATAACGTTATACGTTATATCGATATAGTATATAACGTTATACGTTATATCGTTATAGTATATAACGTTATACGTTATATCGATATAGTATATAACGTTATACGTTATATCGTTATCGTATATAACGTTATACGTTATATCGTAATACTACATAACGTTATACGTCATATCGTTATAGTATATAACGTTATACGTTATATCGTAATAGTATACAACGTTATACGTTATATCGTTATCGTATATAACGTTATACGTTATATCGTAATACTACATAACGTTATACGATATATCGTTATAGTATATAACGTTATACGTTATATCGTTATCGTATATAACGTTATACGTTATATCGTAATACTACATAACGTTATACGTCATATCGTTATAGTATATAACGTTATACGTTATATCGTAATAGTATACAACGTTATACGTTATATCGTTATCGTATATAACGTTATACGTTATATCGTAATACTACATAACGTTATACGATATATCGTTATAGTATATAACGTTATACGTTATACCGTTATCGTACATAACGTTATACGTTATATCGTAATTCTATATAACGTTATACGTTATATCGTTATAGTATATAACGTTATACGTTATATCGATATAGTATATAACGTTATACGTTATATCGATATAGTATATAACGTTATACGTTATATCGATATAGTATATAACGTTATACGTTATATCGATATAGTATATAACGTTATACGTTATATCGTTATAGTATATAACGTTATACGTTATATCGATATAGTATATAACGTTATACGTAATATCGTAATAGTATACAACGTTATACGTTATATCGATATCGTATATAACGTTATACGTTATATCGATATAGTATATAACGTTATACGTTATTTTGATATAGTATATAACGTTATACGTTATATCGATATAGTATATAACGTTATACGTTATATCGATATAGTATATAACGTTATACGTTATATCGTTATAGTATATATCGTTATACGTTATATCGATATAGTATATAACGTTATACGTTATATCGTAATACTACATAACGTTATACGTCATATCGTTATAGTATATAACGTTATACGTTATATCGTCATAGTATACAACGTTATACGTTATATCGTTATCGTATATAACGTTATACGTTATATCGTAATACTACATAACGTTATACGATATATCGTTATAGTATAAAACGTTATACGTTATACCGTTATCGTACATAACGTTATACGTTATATCGTGATTGTATATAACGTTATACGTTATATCGTTATAGTATATAACGTTATACGTTATATCGATATAGTATATAACGTTATACGTTATATCGATATAGTATATAACGTTATACGTTATACCGTTAAAGTATATAACGTTATACGTTATATCGTAATAGTATACAACGTTATACGTTATATCGTTAGAGTATATAACGTCATACGTTATATCGTAATAGTATATAACGTTATACGTTATATCGATATAGTATATAACGTTATACGTTATATCGATATAGTATATAACGTTATACGTTATATCGTTATCGTATATAACGTTATACGTTATATCGTAATACTACATAACGTTATACGTCATATCGTTATAGTATATAACGTTATACGTTATATCGTAATAGTATACAACGTTATACGTTATATCGTTATCGTATATAACGTTATACGTTATATCGATATAGTATATAACGTTATACGTTATATCGATATAGTATATAACGTTATACGTTATGTCGATATAGTATATAACGTTATACGTTATATCGATATAGTATATAACGTTATACGTTATATCGTTATAGTATATAACGTTATACGTTATATCGATATAGTATATAACGTTATACGTTATATCGTTATCGTATATAACGTTATACGTTATATCGTAATACTACATAACGTTATACGTCATATCGTTATAGTATATAACGTTATACGTTATATCGTAATAGTATACAACGTTATACGTTATATCGTTATCGTATATAACGTTATACGTTATATCGTAATACTACATAACGTTATACGATATATCGTTATAGTATATAACGTTATACGTTATACCGTTATCGTACATAACGTTATACGTTATATCGTAATTGTATATAACGTTATACGTTATATCGTTATGGTATATAACGTTATACGTTATATCGATATAGTATATAACGTTATACGTTATATCGATATAGTATATAACGTTATACGTTATATCATAATACTACATAACGTTATACGTTATATCGTTATAGTATATAACGTTATACGTTATATCGTTATAGTATATAACGTCATACGTTATATCATAATACTACATAACGTTATACGTTATATCGTTATAGTATATAACGTTATACGTTATATCGTTCTAGTATATAACGTCATACGTTATATCTTAATAGTATATAACGTTATACGTTATATCGTAATAGTATATAACGTTATACGTTATATCGATATAGTATATAACGTTATACGTTATATCGATATAGTATATAACGTTATACGTTATATCGTTATCGTATATAACGTTATACGTTATATCGTAATACTACATAACGTTATACGTCATATCGTTATAGTATATAACGTTATACGTTATATCGTAATAGTATACAACGTTATACGTTATATCGTTATCGTATATAACGTTATACGTTATATCGATATAGTATATAACGTTATACGTTATATCGATATAGTATATAACGTTATACGTTATGTCGATATAGTATATAACGTTATACGTTATATCGATATAGTATATAACGTTATACGTTATATCGTTATAGTATATAACGTTATACGTTATATCGATATAGTATATAACGTTATACGTTATATCGTTATCGTATATAACGTTATACGTTATATCGTAATACTACATAACGTTATACGTCATATCGTAATAGTATACAACGTTATACGTTATATCGTTATCGTATATAACGTTATACGTTATATCGTAATACTACATAACGTTATACGATATATCGTTATAGTATATAACGTTATACGTTATACCGTTATCGTACATAACGTTATACGTTATATCGTAATTGTATATAACGTTATACGTTATATCGTTATGGTATATAACGTTATACGTTATATCGATATAGTATATAACGTTATACGTTATATCGATATAGTATATAACGTTATACGTTATATCATAATACTACATAACGTTATACGTTATATCGTTATAGTATATAACGTTATACGTTATATCGTTATAGTATATAACGTCATACGTTATATCTTAATAGTATATAACGTTATACGTTATATCGTAATAGTATATAACGATATACGTTATATCATAATACTACATAACGTTATACGTTATATCGTTATAGTATATAACGTTATACGTTATATCGTTATAGTATATAACGTCATACGTTATATCTTAATAGTATATAACGTTATACGTTATATCGTAATAGTATATAACGTTATACGTTATATCGATATAGTATATAACGTTATACGTTATATCGTAATACTACATAACGTTATACGTCATATCGTTATAGTATATAACGTTATACGTTATATCGTAATAGTATACAACGTTATACGTTATATCGTTATCGTATATAACGTTATACGTTATATCGTAATACTACATAACGTTATACGATATATCGTTATAGTATATAACGTTATACGTTATACCGTTATCGTACATAACGTTATACGTTATATCGTAATTGTATATAACGTTATACGTTATATCGTTATAGTATATAACGTTATACGTTATATCGTTATAGTATATAACGTCATACGTTATATCTTAATAGTATATAACGTTATACGTTATATCGTAATACTACATAACGTTATACGATATATCGATATAGTATATAACGTTATACGTTATATCGATATAGTATATAACGTTATACGTTATATCGTAATACTACATAACGTTATACGTCATATCGTTATAGTATATAACGTTATACGTTATATCGTAATAGTATACAACGTTATACGTTATATCGTTATCATATATAACGTTATACGTTATATCGTAATACTACATAACGTTATACGTCATATCGTTATAGTATATAACGTTATACGTTATATCGTAATAGTATACAACGTTATACGTTATATCGATATCGTATATAACGTTATACGTTATATCGATATAGTATATAACGTTATACGTTATATCGATATAGTATATAACGTTATACGTTATATCGATATAGTATATAACGTTATACGTTATATCGTAATAGTATATAACGATATACGTTATATCGATATAGTATATAACGTTATACGTTATATCGTTATAGTATATAACGTTATACGTTATATCGTAATAGTATATAACGTTATACGTTATATCGATATAGTATATAACGTTATACGTTATATCGTTATCGTATATAACGTTATACGTTATATCGTAATACTACATAACGTTATACGATATATCGTTATAGTATATAACGTTATACGTTATACCGTTACCGTACATAACGTTATACGTTATATCGATATCGTATATAACGTTATACGTTATATCGTAATAGTATAAAACGTTATACGTTATATCGATATAGTATATAACGTTATACGTTATATCGTTATCGTATATAACGTTATACGTTATATCGTAATACTACATAACGTTATACGATATATCGATATAGTATATAACGCTATACGTTATATCGATATAGTATATAACGTTATACGTTATATCGTAATACTACATAACGTTATACGTCATATCGTTATAGTATATAACGTTATACGTTATATCGTAATAGTATACAACGTTATACGTTATATCGTTATCGTATATAACGTTATACGTTATATCGTAATACTACATAACGTTATACGATATATCGTTATAGTATATAACGTTATACGTTATACCGTTATCGTACATAACGTTATACGTTATATCGTAATACTACATAACGTTATACGATATATCGTTATAGTATATAACGTTATACGTTATACCGTTAACGTACATAACGTTATACGCTATATCGATATAGTATATAACGTTATACGTTATATCGTTATAGTATATAACGTTATGCGTTATATCGTTATAGTTTATAACGTTATACGTTATATCGTAATAGTATATAACGTTATACGTTATATCGATATAGTATATAACGTTATACGTTATATCGTTATCGTATATAACGTTATACGTTATATCGTAATAGTATATAACGTTATACGTTATATCGATATAGTATATAACGTTATACGTTATATTGTTATAGTATATAACGTTATACGTTATATCGTTATAGTATATAACGTTATACGTTATATCGTTAACGTACATAACGTTATACGTTATATCGATATAGTATATAACGTTATACGTTATACCGTTAAAGTATATAACGTTATACGTTATATCGTAATAGTATACAACGTTATACGTTATATCGTTAGAGTATATAACGTCATACGGTATATCGTAATAGTATATAACGTTATACGTTATATCGATATAGTATATAACGTTATACGTTATATCGATATAGTATATAACGTTATACGTTATATCGTTATCGTATATAACGTTATACGTTATATCGTAATACTACATAACGTTATACGTCATATCGTTATAGTATATAACGTTATACGTTATATCGTAATAGTATACAACGTTATACGTTATATCGTTATCGTATATAACGTTATACGTTATATCGTAATACTACATAACGTTATACGATATATCGTTATAGTATATAACGTTATACGTTATACCGTTATCGTACATAACGCTATACGTTATATCGTAATTGTATATAACGTTATACGTTATATCGTTATAGTATATAACGTTATACGTTATATCGATATAGTATGTAACGTTATACGTTATATCGATATAGTATATAACGTTATACGTTATATCGATATAGTATATAACGTTATACGTTATATCGTTATCGTATATAACGTTATACGTTATATCGTAATACTACATAACGTTATACGTCATATCGTTATAGTATATAACGTTATACGTTATATCGATATAGTATATAACGTTATACGTTATATCGTTATCGTATATAACGTTATACGTTATATCGTAATACTACATAACGTTATACGCCATATCGTTATAGTATATAACGTTATACGTTATATCGATATAGTATATAACGTTATACGTTATATCGTTATCGTATATAACGTTATACGTTATATCGTAATACTACATAACGTTATACGTCATATCGTTATAGTATATAACGTTATACGTTATATCGTCATAGTATACAACGTTATACGTTATATCGTTATCGTATATAACGTTATACGTTATATCGTAATACTACATAACGTTATACGATATATCGTTATAGTATATAACGTTATACGTTATACCGTTACCGTACATAACGTTATACGTTATATCGATATCGTATATAACGTTATACGTTATATCGTAATAGTATAAAACGTTATACGTTATATCGATATAGTATATAACGTTATACGTTATATCGTTATCGTATATAACGTTATACGTTATATCGTAATACTACATAACGTTATACGATATATCGATATAGTATATAACGTTATACGATATATCGTTATAGTATATAACGTTATACGTTATACCGTTAACGTACATAACGTTATACGCTATATCGATATAGTATATAACGTTATACGTTATATCGTTATAGTATATAACGTTATGCGTTATATCGTTATAGTTTATAACGTTATACGTTATATCGTAATAGTATATAACGTTATACGTTATATCGATATAGTATATAACGTTATACGTTATATCGTTATCGTATATAACGTTATACGTTATATCGTAATAGTATATAACGTTATACGTTATATCGATATAGTATATAACGTTATACGTTATATCGTTATAGTATATAACGTTATACGTTATATCGTTATAGTATATAACGTTATACGTTATATCGTTAACGTACATAACGTTATACGTTATATCGATATAGTATATAACGTTATACGTTATACCGTTAAAGTATATAACGTTATACGTTATATCGTAATAGTATACAACGTTATACGTTATATCGTTAGAGTATATAACGTCATACGGTATATCGTAATAGTATATAACGTTATACGTTATATCGATATAGTATATAACGTTATACGTTATATCGATATAGTATATAACGTTATACGTTATATCGTTATCGTATATAACGTTATACGTTATATCGTAATACTACATAACGTTATACGTCATATCGTTATAGTATATAACGTTATACGTTATATCGTAATAGTATACAACGTTATACGTTATATCGTTATCGTATATAACGTTATACGTTATATCGTAATACTACATAACGTTATACGATATATCGTTATAGTATATAACGTTATACGTTATACCGTTATCGTACATAACGCTATACGTTATATCGTAATTGTATATAACGTTATACGTTATATCGTTATAGTATATAACGTTATACGTTATATCGATATAGTATGTAACGTTATACGTTATATCGATATAGTATATAACGTTATACGTTATATCGATATAGTATATAACGTTATACGTTATATCGTTATCGTATATAACGTTATACGTTATATCGTAATACTACATAACGTTATACGTCATATCGTTATAGTATATAACGTTATACGTTATATCGATATAGTATATAACGTTATACGTTATATCGTTATCGTATATAACGTTATACGTTATATCGTAATACTACATAACGTTATACGCCATATCGTTATAGTATATAACGTTATACGTTATATCGATATAGTATATAACGTTATACGTTATATCGTTATCGTATATAACGTTATACGTTATATCGTAATACTACATAACGTTATACGTCATATCGTTATAGTATATAACGTTATACGTTATATCGTCATAGTATACAACGTTATACGTTATATCGTTATCGTATATAACGTTATACGTTATATCGTAATACTACATAACGTTATACGATATATCGTTATAGTATATAACGTTATACGTTATACCGTTATCGTACATAACGTTATACGTTATATCGTAATTGTATATAACGTTATACGTTATATCGTTATGGCATATAACGTTATACGTTATATCGATATAGTATATAACGTTATACGCTATATCGATATAGTATATAACGTTATACGTTATATCGATATAGTAAATAACGTTATACGTTATATCATAATACTACATAACGTTATACGTTATATCGTTATAGTATATAACGTTATACGTTATATCGTTATAGTATATAACGTCATACGTTATATCTTAATAGTATATAACGTTATACGTTATATCATAATAGTATATAACGATATACGTTATATCGATATAGTATATAACGTTATACGTTATATCGTTATAGTATATAACGATATACGTTATATCGTAATAGTATATAACGTTATACGTTATATCGATATAGTATATAACGTTATACGTTATATCGTTATCGTATATAACGTTATACGTTATATCGTAATACTACATAACGTTATACGATATATCGTTATAGTATATAACGTTATACGTTATACCGTTATCGTACATAACGTTATACGTAATATCGTAATAGTATACAACGTTATACGTTATATCGATATCGTATATAACGTTATACGTTATATCGATATAGTATATAACGCTATACGTTATTTTGATATAGCATATAACGTTATACGTTATATCGATATAGTATATAACGTTATACGTTATATCGATATAGTATATAACGTTATACGTTATATCGTTATAGTATATATCGTTATACGTTATATCGATATAGTATATAACGTTATACGTTATATCGTAATGCTACATAACGTTATACGTTATATCGTAATACTACATAACGTTATACGATATATCGTTATAGTATATAACGTTATACGTTATACCGTTATCGTACATAACGTTATACGTTATATCGTAATAGTATACAACGTTATACGTTATATCGATATCGTATATAACGTTATACGTTATATCGATATAGTATATAACGTTATACGTTATTTCGATATAGTATATAACGTTATACGTTATATCGATATAGTATATAACGTTATACGTTATATCGTTATAGTATATAACGTTATACGTTATATCGATATAGTATATAACGTTATACGTTATATCGTAATACTACATAACGTTATACGTCATATCGTTATAGTATATAACGTTATACGATATATCGTTATAGTATATAACGTTATACGTTATACCGTTATCGTACATAACGTTATACGTAATATCGTAATAGTATACAACGTTATACGTTATATCGATATAGTATATAACGTTATACGTTATATCGTTATAGTATATATCGTTATACGTTATATCGATACAGTATATAACGTTATACGTTATATCGTAATACTACATAACGTTATACGTCATATCGTTATAGTATATAACGTTATACGTTATATCGTAATAGTATACAACGTTATACGTTATATCGTTATCGTATATAACGTTATACGTTATATCGTAATACTACATAACGTTATACGATATATCGTTATAGTATATAACGTTATACGTTATACCGTTATCGTACATAACGTTATACGTTATATCGTGATTGTATATAACGTTATACGTTATATCGATATAGTATATAACGTTATACGTTATATCGATATAGTATATAACGTTATACGTTATATCGTTATCGTATATAACGTTATACGTTATATCGTAATACTACATAACGTTATACGATATATCGTTATAGTATATAACGTTATACGTTATACCGTTATCGTACATAACGTTATACGTTATATCGTAATAGTATACAACGTTATACGTTATATCGTTATCGTATATAACGTTATACGTTATATCGTAATACTACATAACGTTATACGATATATCGTTATAGTATATAACGTTATACGTTATGCCGTTATCGTACATAACGTTATACGTTATATCGTAATTGTATATAACGTTATACGTTATATCGTTATGGTATATAACGTTATACGTTATATCGATATAGTATATAACGTTATACGTTATATCGATATAGTATATAACGTTATACGTTATATCATAATACTACATAACGTTATACGTTATATCGTTATAGTATATAACGTTATACGTTATATCGTTATAGTATATAACGTCATACGTTATATCTTAATAGTATATAACGTTATACGTTATATCGTAATAGTATATAACGATATACGTTATATCGATATAGTATATAACGTTATACGATATATCGTTATAGTATATAACGTTATACGTTATACCGTTATCGTACATAACGTTATACGTTATATCGTAATAGTATACAACGTTATACGTTATATCGATATAGTATATAACGTTATACGTTATTTCGATATAGTATATAACGTTATACGTTATATCGTAATACTACATAACGTTATACGTCATATCGTTATAGTATATAACGTTATACGTTATATCGTAATAGTATACAACGTTATACGTTATATCGTTATCGTATATAACGTTATACGTTATATCGTAATACTACATAACGTTATACGATATATCGTTATAGTATATAACGTTATACGTTATACCGTTATCGTACATAACGTTATACGTTATATCGTAATACTACATAACGTTATACGATATATCGTTATAGTATATAACGTTATACGTTATACCGTTAACGTATATAACGTTATACATTATATCGATATAGTATATAACGTTATACGTTATTTCGATATAGTATATAACGTTATGCGTTATATCGATATAGTATATAACGTTATACGTTATATCGTTATAGTATATAACGTTATACGTTATATCGATATAGTATATAACGTTATACGTTATATCGTAATACTACATAACGTTATACGTCATATCGTTATAGTATATAACGTTATACGTTATATCGATATAGTATATAACGTTATACGTTATATCGTTATAGTATATAACGTTATACGTTATATCGATATAGTATATAACGTTATACGTTATATCGTAATACTACATAACGTTATACGTCATATCGTTATAGTATATAACGTTATACGTTATATCGTAATAGTATACAACGTTATACGTTATATCGTTATCGTATATAACGTTATACGTTATATCGTAATACTACATAACGTTATACGATATATCGTTATAGTATATAACGTTATACGTTATACCGTTATCGTACATAACGTTATACGTTATATCGTAATTGTATATAACGTTATACGTTATATCGTTATAGTATATAACGTTATACGTTATATCGTTATAGTATATAACGTCATACGTTATATCTTAATAGTATATAACGTTATACGTTATATCGTAATACTACATAACGTTATACGATATATCGATATAGTATATATCGTTATACGTTATATCGATATAGTATATAACGTTATACGTTATATCGTAATACTACATAACGTTATACGTCATATCGTTACAGTATATAACGTTATACGTTATATCGTAATAGTATACAACGTTATACGTTATATCGATATCGTATATAACGTTATACGTTATATCGATATAGTATACAACGTTATACGTTATATCGTTATCATATATAACGTTATACGTTATATCGTAATACTACATAACGTTATACGTCATATCGTTATAGTATATAACGTTATACGTTATATCGTAATAGTATACAACGTTATACGTTATATCGTTATCATATATAACGTTATACGTTATATCGTAATACTACATAACGTTATACGTCATATCGTTATAGTATATAACGTTATACGTTATATCGTAATAGTATACAACGTTATACGTTATATCGATATCGTATATAACGTTATACGTTATATCGATATAGTATATAACGTTATACGTTATATCGATATAGTATATAACGTTATACGTTATATCGTAATAGTATATAACGATATACGTTATATCGATATAGTATATAACGTTATACGTTATATCGTTATAGTATATAACGTTATACGTTATATCGTAATAGTATATAACGTTATACGTTATATCGATATAGTATATAACGTTATACGTTATATCGTTATCGTATATAACGTTATACGTTATATCGTAATACTACATAACGTTATACGATATATCGTTATAGTATATAACGTTATACGTTATACCGTTACCGTACATAACGTTATACGTTATATCGTAATAGTATACAACGTTATACGTTATATCGATATCGTATATAACGTTATACGTTATATCGTAATAGTATAAAACGTTATACGTTATATCGATATAGTATATAACGTTATAGGTTATATCGTTATCGTATATAACGTTATACGTTATATCGTAATACTACATAACGTTATACGATATATCGATATAGTATATAACGTTATACGTTATATCGATATAGTATATAACGTTATACGTTATATCGTAATACTACATAACGTTATACGTCATATCGTTATAGTATATAACGTTATACGTTATATCGTAATAGTATACAACGTTATACGTTATATCGTTATCGTATATAACGTTATACGTTATATCGTAATACTACATAACGTTATACGATATATCGTTATAGTATATAACGTTATACGTTATACCGTTATCGTACATAACGTTATACGTTATATCGTAATACTACATAACGTTATACGATATATCGTTATAGTATATAACGTTATACGTTATACCGTTAACGTACATAACGTTATACGCTATATCGATATAGTATATAACGTTATACGTTATATCGTTATAGTATATAACGTTATGCGTTATATCGTTATAGTTTATAACGTTATACGTTATATCGTAATAGTATATAACGTTATAAGTTATATCGATATAGTATATAACGTTATACGTTATATCGTTATCGTATATAACGTTATACGTTATATCGTAATAGTATATAACGTTATACGTTATATCGATATAGTATATAACGTTATACGTTATATCGTTATAGTATATAACGTTATACGTTATATCTTAATAGTATATAACGTTATACGTTATATCGTAATAGTATATAACGATATACGTTATATCGATATAGTATATAACGTTATACGTTATATCGTAATACTACATAACGTTGTACGTCATATCGTTATAGTATATAACGTTATACGTTATATCGTTATAGTATATAACGATATACGTTATATCGATATAGTATATAACGTTATACGTTATATCGATATAGTATATAACGTTATACGTTATATCGATATAGTATATAACGTTATACGTTATATCGTAATAGTATATAACGTTATACGTTATATCGTAATAGTATATAACGATATACGTTATATCGATATAGTATATAACGTTATACGTTATATCGTAATACTACATAACGTTATACGTCATATCGTTATAGTATATAACGTTATACGTTATATCGTAATAGTATATAACGATATACGTTATATCGTTATAGTATATAACGTTATACGTTATATCGTTATAGTATATAACGTTATACGTTATATCGTTAACGTACATAACGTTATACGTTATATCGATATAGTATATAACGTTATACGTTATACCGTTAAAGTATATAACGTTATACGTCATATCGTAATAGTATACAACGTTATACGTTATATCGTTAGAGTATATAACGTCATACGTTATATCGTAATAGTATATAACGTTATACGTTATATCGATATAGTATATAACGTTATACGTTATATCGATATAGTATATAACGTTATACGTTATATCGTTATCGTATATAACGTTATACGTTATATCGTAATACTACATAACGTTATACGTCATATCGTTATAGTATATAACGTTATACGTTATATCGATATAGTATATAACGTTATACGTTATATCGTTATCGTATATAACGTTATACGTTATATAGTAATAGTATAGAACGTTATACGTTATATCGTTAGAGTATATAACGTCATACGTTATATCGTAATAGTATATAACGTTATACGTTATATCGATATAGTATATAACGTTATACGTTATATCGATATAGTATATAACGTTATACGTTATATCGATATAGTATATAACGTTATACGTTATATCGTTATCGTATATAACGTTATACGTTATATCGTAATACTACATAACGTTATACGTCATATCGTTATAGTATATAACGTTATACGTTATATCGATATAGTATATAACGTTATACGTTATATCGTTATCGTATATAACGTTATACGTTATATCGTAATACTACATAACGTTATACGTCATATCGTTATAGTATATAACGTTATACGTTATATCGATATAGTATATAACGTTATACGTTATATCGTTCTCGTATATAACGTTATACGTTATATCGTAATACTACATAACGTTATACGTCATATCGTTATAGTATATAACGTTATACGTTATATCGTAATAGCATACAACGTTATACGTTATATCGTTATCGTATATAACGTTATACGTTATATCGTAATACTACATAACGTTATACGATATATCGTTATAGTATATAACGTTATACGTTATACCGTTATCGTACATAACGTTATACGTTATATCGTAATTGTATATAACGTTATACGTTATATCGTTATGGCATATAACGTTATACGTTATATCGATATAGTATATAACGTTATACGTTATATCGATATAGTATATAACGTTATCCGTTATATCGATATAGTAAATAACGTTATACGCTATATCATAATACTACATAACGTTATACGTTATATCGTTATAGTATATAACGTTATACGTTATATCGTTATAGTATATAACGTCATACGTTATATCTTAATAGTATATAACGTATTACGTTATATCGTAATAGTATATAACGATATACGTTATATCGATATAGTATATAACGTTATACGTTATATCGTTATAGTATATAACGATATACGTTATATCGTAATAGTATATAACGATATACGTTATATCGATATAGTATATAACGTTATACGTTACATCGATATAGTAAATAACGTTATACGCTATATCATAATACTACATAACGTTATACGTTATAACGTTATAGTATATAACGTTATACGTTATATCGTTATAGTATATAACGTCATACGTTATATCTTAATAGTATATAACGTTATACGTTATATCGTAATAGTATATAACGATATACGTTATATCGATATAGTATATAACGTTATACGTTATATCGTTATAGTATATAACGATATACGTTATATCGTAATAGTATATAACGTTATACGATATATCGATATAGTATATAACGTTATACGTTATATCGTTATCGTATATAACGTTATACGTTATATCGTAATACTACATAACGTTATACGATATATCGTTATAGTATATAACGTTATACGTTATACCGTTATCGTACATAACGTTATACGTAATATCGTAATAGTATACAACGTTATACGTTATATCGATATCGTATATAACGTTATACGTTATATCGATATAGTATATAACGTTATACGTTATTTTGATATAGTATATAACGTTATACGTTATATCGATATAGTATATAACGTTATACGTTATATCGATATAGTATATAACGTTATACGTTATATCGTTATAGTATATATCGTTATACGTTATATCGATACAGTATATAACGTTATACGTTATATCGTAATACTACATAACGTTATACGTCATATCGTTATAGTATATAACGTTATACGTTATATCGTAATAGTATACAACGTTATACGTTATATCGTTATCGTATATAACGTTATACGTTATATCGTAATACTACATAACGTTATACGATATATCGTTATAGTATATAACGTTATACGTTATACCGTTATCGTACATAACGTTATACGTTATATCGTGATTGTATATAACGTTATACGTTATATCGTTATAGTATATAACGTTATACGTTATATCGATATAGTATATAACGTATTACGTTATATCGATATAGTATATAACGTTATACGTTATATCGTTATCGTATATAACGTTATACGTTATATCGTAATACTACATAACGTTATACGATATATCGTTATAGTATATAACGTTATACGTTATACCGTTATCGTACATAACGTTATACGTTATATCGTAATAGTATACAACGTTATACGTTATATCGTTATCGTATATAACGTTATACGTTATATCGTAATACTACATAACGTTATACGATATATCGTTATAGTATATAACGTTATACGTTATGCCGTTATCGTACATAACGTTATACGTTATATCGTAATTGTATATAACGTTATACGTTATATCGTTATGGTATATAACGTTATACGTTATATCGATATAGTATATAACGTTATACGTTATATCGATATAGTATATAACGTTATACGTTATATCATAATACTACATAACGTTATACGTTATATCGTTATAGTATATAACGTTATACGTTATATCGTTATAGTATATAACGTCATACGTTATATCTTAATAGTATATAACGTTATACGTTATATCGTAATAGTATATAACGATATACGTTATATCGATATAGTATATAACGTTATACGATATATCGTTATAGTATATAACGTTATACGTTATACCGTTATCGTACATAACGTTATACGTTATATCGTAATAGTATACAACGTTATACGTTATATCGATATCGTATATAACGTTATACGTTATATCGATATAGTATATAACGTTATACGTTATTTCGATATAGTATATAACGTTATACGTTATATCGTAATACTACATAACGTTATACGTCATATCGTTATAGTATATAACGTTATACGTTATATCGTAATAGTATACAACGTTATACGTTATATCGTTATCGTATATAACGTTATACGTTATATCGTAATACTACATAACGTTATACGATATATCGTTATAGTATATAACGTTATACGTTATACCGTTATCGTACATAACGTTATACGTTATATCGTGATTGTATATAACGTTATACGTTATATCGTTATAGTATATAACGTTATACGTTATATCGATATAGTATATAACGTTATACGTTATATCGATATAGTATATAACGTTATACGTTATATCGATATAGTATATAACGTTATACGTTATATCGTAATACTACATAACGTTATACGATATATCGTTATAGTATATAACGTTATACGTTATACCGTTATCGTACATAACGTTATACGTTATATCGTAATACTACATAACGTTATACGATATATCGTTATAGTATATAACGTTATACGTTATACCGTTAACGTATATAACGTTATACGTTATATCGATATAGTATATAACGTTATACGTTATTTCGATATAGTATATAACGTTATGCGTTATATCGATATAGTATATAACGTTATACGTTATATCGTTATAGTATATAACGTTATACGTTATATCGATATAGTATATAACGTTATACGTTATATCGTAATACTACATAACGTTATACGTCATATCGTTATAGTATATAACGTTATACGTTATATCGATATAGTATATAACGTTATACGTTATATCGTTATAGTATATAACGTTATACGTTATATCGATATAGTATATAACGTTATACGTTATATCGTAATACTACATAACGTTATACGTGATATCGTTATAGTATATAACGTTATACGTTATATCGTAATAGTATACAACGTTATACGTTATATCGTTATCGTATATAACGTTATACGTTATATCGTAATACTACATAACGTTATACGATATATCGTTATAGTATATAACGTTATACGTTATACCGTTATCGTACATAACGTTATACGTTATATCGTAATTGTATATAACGTTATACGTTATATCGTTATAGTATATAACGTTATACGTTATATCGTTATAGTATATAACGTCATACGTTATATCTTAATAGTATATAACGTTATACGTTATATCGTAATACTACATAACGTTATACGATATATCGATATAGTATATAACGTTATACGTTATATCGATATAGTATATAACGTTATACGTTATATCGTAATACTACATAACGTTATACGTCATATCGTTACAGTATATAACGTTATACGTTATATCGTAATAGTATACAACGTTATACGTTATATCGATATCGTATATAACGTTATACGTTATATCGATATAGTATACAACGTTATACGTTATATCGTTATCATATATAACGTTATACGTTATATCGTAATACTACATAACGTTATACGTCATATCCTTATAGTATATAACGTTATACGTTATATCGTAATAGTATACAACGTTATACGTTATATCGTTATCATATATAACGTTATACGTTATATCGTAATACTACATAACGTTATACGTCATATCGTTATAGTATATAACGTTATACGTTATATCGTAATAGTATACAACGTTATACGTTATATCGATATCGTATATAACGTTATACGTTATATCGATATAGTATATAACGTTATACGTTATATCGATATAGTATATAACGTTATACGTTATATCGTAATAGTATATAACGATATACGTTATATCGATATAGTATATAACGTTATACGTTATATCGTTATAGTATATAACGTTATACGTTATATCGTAATAGTATATAACGTTATACGTTATATCGATATAGTATATAACGTTATACGTTATATCGATATAGTATATAACGTTATGCGTTATATCGATATAGTATATAACGTTATACGTTATATCATAATACTACATAACGTTATACGTTATATCGTTATAGTATATAACGTTATACGTTATATCGTTATAGTATATAACGTCATACGTTATATCTTAATAGTATATAACGTTATACGTTATATCGTAATAGTATATAACGATATACGTTATATCGATATAGTATATAACGTTATACGATATATCGTTATAGTATATAACGTTATACGTTATACCGTTATCGTACATAACGTTATACGTTATATCGTTAGAGTATATAACGTCATACGTTATATCGTAATAGTATATAACGTTATACGTTATATCGATATAGTATATAACGTTATACGTTATATCGATATAGTATATAACGTTATACGTTATATCGTTAGAGTATATAACGTCATACGTTATATCGTAATAGTATATAACGTTATACGTTATATCGATATAGTATATAACGTTATACGTTATATCGATATAGTATATAACGTTATACGTTATATCGATATAGTATATAACGTTATACGTTATATCGTTATCGTATATAACGTTATACGTTATTTCGTAATACTACATAACGTTATACGTCATATCGTTATAGTATATAACGTTATACGTTATATCGATATAGTATATAACGTTATACGTTATATCGTTATCGTATATAACGTTATACGTTATATCGTAATACTACATAACGTTATACGTTTATATCGTTAGAGTATATAACGTCATACGTTATATCGTAATAGTATATAACGTTATACGTTATATCGATATAGTATATAACGTTATACGTTATATCGATATAGTATATAACGTTATACGTTATATCGTTATCGTATATAACGTTATACGTTATTTCGTAATACTACATAACGTTATACGTCATATCGTTATAGTATATAACGTTATACGTTATATCGATATAGTATATAACGTTATACGTTATATCGATATAGTATATAACGTTATACGTTATATCGATATAGTATATAACGTTATACGGTTATATCGATATAGTATATAACGTTATACGTTATATCGATATAGTATATAACGTTATACGTTATATCGATATAGTATATAACGTTATACGTTATATCGTTATCGTATATAACGTTATACGTTATTTCGTAATACTACATAACGTTATACGTTATACCGTTATCGTACATAACGTTATACGTTATATCGTAATTGTATATAACGTTATACGTTATATCGTTATGGCATATAACGTTATACGTTATATCGAGTATAGTATATAACGTTATACGTTATATCGATATAGTATATAACGTTATACGTTATATCGATATAGTAAATAACGTTATACGCTATATCATAATACTACATAACGTTATACGTTATATCGTTATAGTATATAACGTTATACGTTATATCGTTATAGATATAACGTCATACGTTATATCTTAATAGTATATAACGTATTACGTTATATCGTAATAGTATATAACGATATACGTTATATCGATATAGTATATAACGTTATACGTTATATCGTTATAGTATATAACGATATACGTTATATCGTAATAGTATATAACGATATACGTTATATCGATATAGTATATAACGTTATACGTTATATCGATATAGTAAATAACGTTATACGCTATATCATAATACTACATAACGTTATACGTTATATCGTTATAGTATATAACGTTATACGTTATATCGTTTATAGTATATAACGTCATACGTTATATCTTAATAGTATATAACGTTATACGTTATATCGTAATAGTATATAACGATATACGTTATATCGATATAGTATATAACGTTATACGTTATATCGTTATAGTATATAACGATATACGTTATATCGTAATAGTATATAACGTTATACGTTATATCGATATAGTATATAACGTTATACGTTATATCGTTATCGTATATAACGTTATACGTTATATCGTAATACTACATAACGTTATACGATATATCGTTATAGTATATTACGTTATACGTTATACCGTTATCGTACATAACGTTATACGTAATATCGTAATAGTATACAACGTTATACGTTATATCGATATCGTATATAACGTTATACGTTATATCGAATAGTATATAACGTTATACGTTTATTTTGATATAGTATATAACGTTATACGTTATATCGATATAGTATATAACGTTATACGTTATATCGATATAGTATATTAACGTTATACGTTATATCGTTATAGTATATATCGTTATACGTTATATCGATACAGTATATAACGTTATACGTTATATCGTAATACTACATAACGTTATACGTCATATCGTTATAGTATATAACGTTATACGTTATATCGTAATAGTATACAACGTTATACGTTATATCGTTATCGTATATAACGTTATACGTTATATCGTAATACTACATAACGTTATACGATATATCGTTATAGTATATAACGTTATACGTTATACCGTTATCGTACATAACGTTATACGTTATATCGTGATTGTATATAACGTTATACGTTATATCGTTATAGTATATAACGTTATACGTTATATCGATATAGTATATAACGTTATACGTTATATCGATATAGTATATAACGTTATACGTTATATCGTTATCGTATATAACGTTATACGTTATATCGTAATACTACATAACGTTATACGATATATCGTTATAGTATATAAACGTTATACGTTATACCGTTATCGTACATAACGTTATACGTTATATCGTAATAGTATACAACGTTATACGTTATATCGTTATCGTATATAACGTTATACGTTATATCGTAATACTACATAACGTTATACGATATATCGTTATAGTATATAACGTTATACGTTATGCCGTTATCGTACATAACGTTATACGTTATATCGTAATTGTATATAACGTTATACGTATATCGTTATGGTATATAACGTTATACGTTATATCGATATAGTATATAACGTTATACGTTATATCGATATAGTATATAACGTTATACGTTATATCATAATACTACATAACGTTATACGTTATATCGTTATAGTATATAACGTTATACGTTATATCGTTATAGTATATAACGTTATACGTTATATCGTTATAGTATATAACGTCATACGTTATATCTTAATAGTATATACG
>NW_026109333.1:0-50680 GCF_024516045.1 Bombus affinis | reverse complement strand
CACTTTACTATGTGGAAATAGTACTATTTATGTGAAACTATTCATAAACTGTAAACATTTGTCAGTAGGCAATTCGATAAGGACTTCCGGCTCATCGGGCTGGTGCGAATATTTCAATGTCCGTATGTGGCCAAACCGTTGGTTTGTGACACACCTTTACGCGTCTCTCGCTCGCTGCGCTCGCTCGAAAGCTATAGCCTAACCTAAAACCGAACCATCTTGTGTTCATTATTCGATATGGTGGAGCCATATTTCGAATTTGCGAAAGTGTCGGATCGGTTGTGAGGTTGGACTAGATTTTTACGAGCGAGCGGAGCGAGCGAGCAACGGTGACAACTTCCAAGCTATACATATACCTTATATTGCCTTGCATATATTTCGTGTTATTACCTAATTTTGTCAGCCATTTCTGACATCACATTGCACTTTACTATGTGGAAATAGTACTATTTATGTGAAACTAATCATAAACTGTAAACATTTGTCAGTATGGAATAGGATAAAGACTTCCCGCTCCTCGGGCTGGTGCGAATATTTCAATGTCCGTATGTAACAAAAACCGTTGGTTTGTGACACACCTTTACGCGTCCCTCGCTCGCTGCGCTCGCTCGATAGCTATAGCCTAACCTAAAACCAAACCATCTTGCGTTCATTATTCGATATGGTGCCGACATATTTCGAATTTGCGAACGTGTCGGATCGCTTGTGAGGTTGGACTAGATTTTTATGAGCGAGCGGAGCGAGCGATCAACGGTGACAATTTCCAAGCTATACATATATCTTATATTGCCTTGCATATGTTTCGTGTTATTACCTAATTTTGTCAGCCATTTCGTACATCACATTGCACTGCAGTATGTGGAAATAGTGCTATATATGTGAAACTATTCATAAACTGTAAACATTTGTTAGTAGGCAATAGGATAAGACTTCCGGCTCCTCGGGCTGGTGCGAATATTTCAATGTCCGTATGTGCCAAACCGTTGGTTTGTAACACACCTTTACGCGTCCCTCGCTCGCTGCGCTCGCTCGAAAGCTATAGCCTAACCTAAAACCGAACCATCTTGTGTTCATTATTCGATATGGTGGAGCCATATTTCGAATTTGCGAAAGTGTCGGATCGGTTGTGAGGTTGGACTAGATTTTTACGAGCGAGCGGAGCGAGCGAGCATCGGTGACAATTTCCAAGCTATACATATACCTTCTATTGCCTTGCATATATTTCGTGTTATTACCTAATTTTGTCAGCCATTACTGACATCTCATTGCACTTTACTATGTGGAAATAGTACTATTTATGTGAAACTATTCATAAACTGTAAACATTTGTCAGTAGGCAATTCGATAAAGACTTCCGGCTCATCGGGCTGGTGCGAATATTTCAATGTCCGTATGTGCCAAACCGTTGGTTTGTGACACACCTTTACGCGTCTCTCGCTCGCTGCGCTCGCTCGAAAGCTATAGCCTAACCTAAAACCGAACCATCTTGTGTTCATTATTCGATATGGTGGAGCCATATTTCGAATTTGCGAAAGTGTCGGATCGGTTGTGAGGTTGGACTAGATTTTTACGAGCGAGCGGAGCGAGCGAGCAACGGTGACAACTTCCAAGCTATACATATACCTTATATTGCCTTGCATATATTTCGTGTTATTACCTAATTTTGTCAGCCATTTCTGACATCACATTGCACTTTACTATGTGGAAATAGTACTATTTATGTGAAACTAATCATAAACTGTAAACATTTGTCAGTATGGAATGGGATAAAGACTTCCCGCTCCTCGGGCTGGTGCGAATATTTCAATGTCCGTATGTAACAAAACCGTTGGTTTGTGACACACCTTTACGCGTCCCTCGCTCGCTGCGCTCGCTCGATAGCTATAGCCTAACCTAAAACCAAACCATCTTGCGTTCATTATTCGATATGGTGGCGACATATTTCGAATTTGCGAACGTGTCGGATCGCTTGTGAGGTTGGACTAGATTTTTATGAGCGAGCGGAGCGAGCGATCAACGGTGACAATTTCAAGCTATACATATATCTTATATTGCCTTGCATATGTTTCGTGTTATTACCTAATTTTGTCAGCCATTTCGTACATCACATTGCACTGCAGTATGTGGAAATAGTGCTATATATGTGAAACTATTCATAAACTGTAAACATTTGTTAGTAGGCAATAGGATAAAGACTTCCGGCTCCTCGGGCTGGTGCGAATATTTCAATGTCCGTATGTGCCAAACCGTTGGTTTGTGACACACCTTACGCGTCCCTCGCTCGCTGCGCTCGCTCGAAAGCTATAGCCTAACCTAAAACCGAACCATCTTGTGTTCATTATTCGATATGGTGGAGCCATATTTCGAATTTGCGAATGTGTCGGATCGGTTGTGAGGTTGGACTAGATTTTTACGAGCGAGCGGAGCGAGCGAGCATCGGTGACAATTTCCAAGCTATACATATACCTTCTATTGCCTTGCATATATTTCGTGTTATTACCTAATTTTGTCAGCCATTACTGACATCTCATTGCACTTTACTATGTGGAAATAGTACTATTTATGTGAAACTAATCATAATCTGTAAACATTTGTCAGTAGGCAATTCGATAAAGACTTCCGGCTCATCGGGCTGGTGCGAATATTTCAATGTCCGTATGTGCCAAACCGTTGGTTTGTGACACACCTTTACGCGTCTCTCGCTCGCTGCGCTCGCTCGAAAGCTATAGCCTAACCTAAAACCGAACCATCTTGTGTTCATTATTCGATATGGTGGAGCCATATTTCGAATTTGCGAAAGTGTCGGATCGGTTGTGAGGTTGGACTAGATTTTTACGAGCGAGCGGAGCGAGCGAGCAACGGTGACAACTTCCAAGCTATACATATACCTTATATTGCCTTGCATATATTTCGTGTTATTACCTAATTTTGTCAGCCATTTCTGACATCACATTGCACTTTACTATGTGGAAATAGTACTATTTATGTGAAACTATTCATAAACTGTAAACATTTGTCAGTAGGCAATTCGATAAAGACTTCCGGCTCATCGGGCTGGTGCGAATATTTCAATGTCCCGTATGTGCCAAACCGTTGGTTTGTGACACACCTTTACGCGTCCCTCGCTCGCTGCGCTCGCTCGAAAACTATAGCCTAACCTAAAAACCAATCCATCTTGCGTTCATTCTTCGATATGGTGGCGACATATTTCGAATTTGCGAACGTGTCGATCGCTTGTGAGGTTGGACTAGATTTTTACGAGCAAGCGGAGCGAGCGGGCAACGGTGACAATTTCCAAGCTTTACATATACCTTATATTGCCTTGCATATGTTTCGTGTTATTACCTAATTTTGTCAGCCATTTCGGACATCACATTGCACTGTAGTATGTGGAAATAGTACTGTTTATGTGAAAATATTCATAAACTGTAAACATTTGTCAGTAGGCAATAGGATAAAGACTTCCGGCTCCTTGGGCTGGTGCGAATATTTCAATGTCCGTATATGCCAAACCGTTGGTTTGTGACCCACCTTTACGCGTCTCACGCTCGCTACGCTCGCTCGAAAGCTATAGCCTACCTAAAACCAATCCATCTTGCGTTCATTATTCGATATGGTGGCGACATATTTCGAATTTGCGAACGTGTCGGATCGCTTGTGAGGTTGGACTAGATTTTTTCGAGCGAGCGGAGCGAGCGAGCAACGGTGACAATTTCCAAGCTATACATATACCTTATATTGCCTTGCATATATTTCGTGTTATTACCTAATTTTGTCAGCCATTTCTGACATCTCATTGCACTTTACTTGTGGAAATAGTACTATTTATGTGAAACTAATCATAAACTGTAAACATTTGTCAGTATGCAATAGGATAAAGACTTCCGGCTCCTCGGGCTGGTGCGAATATTTCAATGTCCGTATGTAACAAAACCGTTTGTTTGTGACAAACCTTTACGCGTCTCTCGCTCGCTGCGCTCGCTCGAAAGCTATAGCCTAACCTAAAACCGAACCATCTTGTGTTCATTATTCGATATGGTGGAGCCATATTTCGAATTTGCGAAAGTGTCGGATCGGTTATGAGGTTGGACTAGATTTTTACGAGCGAGCGGAGCGAGCGAGCAACGGTGACAATTTCCAAGCTATACATATACCTTATATTGCCTTGCATATATTTCGTGTTATTACCTAATTTTGTCAGCCATTACTGACATCTCATTGCATTTTACTATGTGGAAATAGTACTATTTATATGAAACTGTTCATAAACTGTAAACATTTGTCAGTATGCAATAGGATAAGGACTTCCGGCTCCTCGGGCTGGTGCCAATATTTCAATGTCCGTATGTAACAAAACCGTTGGTTTGTGACAGACCTTTACGCGTCTCTCGCTCGCTGCGCTCGCTCGAAAGCTATAGCCTAACCTAAAACCGAACCATCTTGTGTTCATTATTCGATATGGTGGAGCCATAGTTCGAATTTGCGAAAGTGTCGGATCGGTTGTGAGGTTGGACTAGATTTTTACGAGCGAGCGGAGCGAGCGAGCAACGGTGACAATTTCCAAGCTATACATATACCTTATATTGCCTTGCATATATTTCGTGTTATTACCTAATTTTGTCAGCCATTACTGACATCTCATTGCACTTTACTATGTGGAAATAGTACTAATTATGTGAAACTATTCATAAACTGTAAACATTTGTCAGTAGGCAATTCGATAAAGACTTCCGGCTCATCGGGCTGGTGCGAATATTTCAATGTCCGTATGTGCCAAACCGTTGGTTTGTGACACACCTTTACGCGTCTCTCGCTCGCTGCGCTCGCTCGAAAGCTATAGCCTAACCTAAAACCGAACCATCTTGTGTTCATTATTCGATATGGTGGAGCCATATTTCGAATTTGCGAAAGTGTCGGATCGGTTGTGAGGTTGGACTAGATTTTTACGAGCGAGCGGAGCGAGCGAGCAACGGTGACAACTTTCCAAGCTATACATATACCTCATATTGCCTTGCATATATTTCGTGTTATTACCTAATTTTGTCAGCCATTTCTGACATCACATTGCACTTTACTATGTGGAAATAGTACTATTTATGTGAAACTAATCATAAACTGTAAACATTTGTCAGTATGGAATAGGATAAAGACTTCCGGCTCCTCGGGCTGGTGCGAATATTTCAATGTCCGTATGTAACAAAACCGTTGGTTTGTGACACACCTTTACGCGTCCCCTCGCTCGCTGCGCTCGCTCGAAAGCTATAGCCTAACCTAAAACCAAACCATCTTGCGTTCATTATTCGATATGGTGGCGACATATTTCGAATTTGCGAACGTGTCGGATCGCTTGTGAGGTTGGACTAGATTTTTATGAGCGAGCGGAGCGAGCGATCAACGGTGACAATTTCCAAGCTATACATATATCTTATATTGCCTTGCATATGTTTCGTGTTATTACCTAATTTTGTCAGCCATTTCGTACATCACATTGCACTGTAGTATGTGGAAATAGTGCTATATATGTGAAACTATTCATAAACTGTAAACATTTGTTAGTAGGTAATAGGATAAAGACTTCCGGCTCCTCGGGCTGGTGCGAATATTTCAATGTCCGTATGTGCCAAACCGTTGGTTTGTGACACACCCCCTTTACGCGTCCCTCGCTCGCTGCGCTCGCTCGAAAGCTATAGCCTAACCTAAAACCGAACCATCTTGTGTTCATTATTCGATATGGTGGAGCCATATTTCGAATTTGCGAAAGTGTCGGATCGGTTGTGAGGTTGGACTAGATTTTTACGAGCGAGCGGAGCGAGCGAGCATCGGTGACAATTTCCAAGCTATACATATACCTTCTATTGCCTTGCATATATTTCGTGTTATTACCTAATTTTGTCAGCCATTACTGCCATCTCATTGCACTTTGCTATGTGGAAATAGTACTATTTATGTGAAACTATTCATAAACTGTAAACAGTTGTCAGTAGGCAATAGGATAAAGACTTCCGGCTCCTCGGGCTGGTGCGAATATTTCAATGTCCGTATGTGCCATACCGTAGGTTTGTGACACACCTTTACGCGTCCCTCGCTCGCTGCGCTCGCTCGAAAACTATAGCCTAACCTAAAAACCAATCCATCTTGCGTTCATTCTTCGATATGGTGGCGACATATTTCGAATTTGCGAACGTGTCGGATCGCTTGTGAGGTTGGACTAGATTTTTACGAGCCAGCGGAGCGAGCGGGCAACGGTGACAATTTCCAAGCATTACATATACCTTATATTGCCTTGCGTTTGTTTCGTGATATTACCTAATTTTGTCAGCCATTTCGGACATCACATTGCACTGTAGTATGTGGAAATAGTACTATTTATGTGAAACTATTCATAAACTGTAAGCATTTGTCACTATGCAATAGGATAAAGACTTCCGGCTCCCTCGGGCTGGTGCGAATATTTCAATGTCCCGTATGTAACAAAAACCGTTGGTTTGTGACAAACCTTTACGCGTCCCTCGCTCGCAGCGCTCGCTCGAAAACTATAGCCTAACCTAAAACCAATCCATCTTGCGTTCCTTATTCGATATGGTGGCGACATATTTCGAATTTGCGAACGTGTCGGATCGCTTATGAGGTTGGACTAGATTTTACGAGCGAGCGGAGCGAGCGAGCAACGGTGACAATTTCCAAGCTATACATATATCTTATATTGCCTTGCATATGTTTCGTGTTGTTACCTAATTTTGTCAGCCATTTCTGACATCACATTTCACTTTACTTTGTGGAAATAGTACTATTTATATGAAACGATTCATATACTGTAAACATTTGTCAGTAAGGCAATAGGATAAAGACTTCCGGCTCCTCGGGCTGGTGCGAATATTTCAATGTCCGTATGTGCCAAACCGTTGGTTTGTGACACACCTTTACGCGTCCCTCGCTCGCTGCGCTCCCTCGAAAACTATAGCCTAACCTAAAACCAATCCATCTTGCGTTCATTCGTCGATATGGTGGCGACATATTTCGAATTTGCGAACGTGTCGGATCGCTTGAGAGGTTGGACTAGATTTTTACGAGCAAGCGGAGCGAGCGGGCAACGGTGACAATTTCCAAGCCTTTACATATACCTTATATTGCCTTGCATATGTTTCGTGTTATTAACTAATTTTGTCAGCCATTTCGGACATCACATTGCACTGTAGTATGTGGAAATAGTACTGTTTATGTGAAAATATTCATAAACTGTAAACATTTGTCAGTAGGCAATAGGATAAAGACTTCCGGCTCCTTGGGCTGGTGCGAATATTTCAATGTCCGTATATGCCAAACCGTTGGTTTGTGACCCACCTTTACGCGTCTTACGCTCGCTACGCTCGCTCGAAAGCTATAGCCTAACCTAAAACCAATCCATCTTGCGTTCATTATTCGATATGGTGGCGACATATTTCGAATTTGCGAACGTGTCGGATCGCTTGTGAGGTTGGACTAGATTTTTACGAGCGAGCGTAGCGAGCGAGCAACGGTGACAATTTCCAAGCCATACATATACCTTATCTTGCCTTGCATGTATTTCGTGTTATTACCTAATTTTGTCAGCCATTTCTGACATCTCATTGCACTTTACTATGTGGAAATAGTACTATTTATGTGAAACTAATCATAAACTGTAAACATTTGTCAGTATGCAATAGGATAAAGACTTCCGGCTCCTCGGGCTGGTGCGAATATTTCAATGTCCGTATGTAACAAAACCGTTTGTTTGTGACAAACCTTTACGCGTCTCTCGCTCGCTGCGCTCGCTCGAAAGCTATAGCCTAACCTAAAACCGAACCATCTTGTGTTCATTATTCGATATGGTGGAGCCATATTTCGAATTTGCGAAAGTGTCGGATCGGTTGTGAGGTTGGACTAGATTTTTACGAGCGAGCGGAGCGAGCGAGCAACGGTGACAATTTCCAAGCTATACATATACCTTATATTGTCTTGCATATATTTTCGTGTTATTACCTAATTTTGTCAGCCATTTCTGACATCACATTGCACTTTACTATGTGGAAATAGTACTATTTATGTGAAAACTAATCATAAACTGTAAACATTTGTCAGTATGCAATAGATAAAGACTTCCGGCTCCTCGGGCTGGTGCGAATATTTCAATGTCCCGTATGTAACAAAACCGTTTGTTTGTGACAACCTTTACGCGTCTCTCGCTCGCTGCGCTCGCTCGAAAGCTATAGCCTAACCTAAAACCGAACCATCTTGTGTTCATTATTCGATATGGTGGAGCCATATTTCGAATTTGCGAAAGTGTCGGATCGGTTATGAGGTTGGACTAGATTTTTTACGAGCGAGCGGAGCGAGCGAGCAACGGTGACAATTTCCAAGCTATACATATACCTTATATTGCCCTTGCATATATTTCGTGTTATTACCTAATTTTGTCAGCCATTACTGACATCTCATTGCATTTTACTATGTGGAAATAGTACTATTTGTATGAAACTGTTCATAAACTGTAAACATTTGTCAGTATGCAATAGGATAAGGACTTCCGGCTCCTCGGGCTGGTGCCAATATTTCAATGTCCGTATGTAACAAAACCGTTGGTTTGTGACAGACCTTTACGCGTCTCTCGCTCGCTGCGCTCGCTCGAAAGCTATAGCCTAACCTAAAGACCGAACCATCTTGTGTTCATTATTCGATATGGTGGAGCCATATTTCGAATTTGCGAAAGTGTCGGATCGGTTGTGAGGTTGGGCTAGATTTTTACGAGCGAGCGGAGCGAGCGAGCAACGGTGACAATTTCCAAGCTATACATATACCTTATATTGCCTTGCATATATTTCGTGTTATTACCTAATTTTGTCAGCCATTACTGACATCTCATTGCACTTTACTATGTGGAAATAGTACTAATTATGTGAAACTATTCATAAACTGTAAACATTTGTCAGTAGGCAATTCGATAAAGACTTCCGGCTCATCGGGCTGGTGCGAATATTTCAATGTCCGTATGTGCCAAACCGTTGGTTTGTGACACACCTTTACGCGTCTCTCGCTCGCTGCGCTCGCTCGAAAGCTATAGCCTAACCTAAAAACCGAACCATCTTGTGTTCATTATTCGATATGGTGGAGCCATATTTTCGAATTTGCGAAAGTGTCGGATCGGTTGTGAGGTTGGACTAGATTTTTACGAGCGAGCGGAGCGAGCGAGCAACGGTGACAACTTCCAAGCTATACATATACCTCATATTGCCTTGCATATATTTCGTGTTATTACCTAATTTTGTCAGCCATTTTCTGACATCACATTGCACTTTACTATGTGGAAATAGTACTATTTATGTGAAACTAATCATAAACTGTAAACATTTGTCAGTATGGAATAGGATAAAGACTTCCGGCTCCTCGGGCTGGTGCGAATATTTCAATGTCCGTATGTAACAAAACCGTTGGTTTGTGACACACCTTTACGCGTCCCTCGCTCGCTGCGCTCGCTCGAAAGCTATAGCCTAACCTAAAACCAAACCATCTTGCGTTCATTATTCGATATGGTGGCGACATATTTCGAATTTGCGAACGTGTCGGATCGCTTGTGAGGTTGGACTAGATTTTTATGAGCGAGCGGAGCGAGCGATCAACGGTGACAATTTCCAAGCTATACATATATCTTATATTGCCTTGCATATGTTTCGTGTTATTACCTAATTTTGTCAGCCATTTCGTACATCACATTGCACTGTAGTATGTGGAAATAGTGCTATATATGTGAAACTATTCATAAACTGTAAACATTTGTTAGTAGGCAATAGGATAAAGACTTCCGGCTCCTCGGGCTGGTGCGAATATTTCAATGTCCGTATGTGCCAAACCGTTGGTTTGTGACACACCTTTACGCGTCCCTCGCTCGCTGCGCTCGCTCGAAAGCTATAGCCTAACCTAAAACCGAACCATCTTGTGTTCATTATTCGATATGGTGGAGCCATATTTCGAATTTGCGAAAGTGTCGGATCGGTTGTGAGGTTGGACTAGATTTTTACGAGCGAGCGGAGCGAGCGAGCATCGGTGACAATTTCCAGGCTATACATATACCTTCTATTGCCTTGCATATATTTCGTGTTATTACCTAATTTTGTCAGCCATTACTGCCATCTCATTGCACTTTGCTATGTGGAAATAGTACTATTTATGTGAAACTATTCATAAACTGTAAACAGTTGTCAGTAGGCAATAGGATAAAGACTTCCGGCTCCTCGGGCTGGTGCGAATATTTCAATGTCCGTATGTGCCATACCGTTGGTTTGTGACACACCTTTACGCGTCCCTCGCTCGCTGCGCTCGCTCGAAAACTATAGCCTAACCTAAAACCAATCCATCTTGCGTTCATTCTTCGATATGGTGGCGACATATTTCGAATTTGCGAACGTGTCGGATCGCTTGTGAGGTTGGACTAGATTTTTACGAGCCAGCGGAGCGAGCGGGCAACGGTGACAATTTCCAAGCATTACATATACCTTATATTGCCTTGCGTTTGTTTCGTGTTATTACCTAATTTTGTCAGCCATTTCGGACATCACATTGCACTGTAGTATGTGGAAATAGTACTATTTATGTGAAACTATTCATAAACTGTAAGCATTTGTCACTATGCAATAGGATAAAGACTTCCGGCTCCTCGGGCTGGTGCGAATATTTCAATGTCCGTATGTAACAAAACCGTTGGTTTGTGACAAACCTTTACGCGTCCCTCGCTCGCAGCGCTCGCTCGAAAACTATAGCCTAACCTAAAACCAATCCATCTTGCGTTCCTTATTCGATATGGTGGCGACATATTTCGAATTTGCGAACGTGTCGGATCGCTTATGAGGTTGGACTAGATTTTTACGAGCGAGCGGAGCGAGCGAGCAACGGTGACAATTTCCAAGCTATACATATATCTTATATTGCCTTGCATATGTTTCGTGTTGTTACCTAATTTTGTCAGCCATTTCTGACATCACATTTCACTTTACTTTGTGGAAATAGTACTATTTATATGAAACGATTCATATACTGTAAACATTTGTCAGTAGGCAATAGGATAAAGACTTCCGGCTCCTCGGGCTGGTGCGAATATTTCAATGTCCGTATGTGCCAAACCGTTGGTTTGTGACACACCTTTACGCGTCCCTCGCTCGCTGCGCTCCCTCGAAAACTATAGCCTAACCTAAAACCAATCCATCTTGCGTTCATTCGTCGATATGGTGGCGACATATTTCGAATTTGCGAACGTGTCGGATCGCTTGAGAGGTTGGACTAGATTTTTACGAGCAAGCGGAGCGAGCGGGCAACGGTGACAATTTCCAAGCTTTACATATACCCTATATTGCCTTGCATATGTTTCGTGTTATTACCTAATTTTGTCAGCCATTTCGGACATCACATTGCACTGTAGTATGTGGAAATAGTACTGTTTATGTGAAAATATTCATAAACTGTAAACATTTGTCAGTAGGCAATAGGATAAAGACTTCCGGCTCCTTGGGCTGGTGCGAATATTTCAATGTCCGTATATGCCAAACCGTTGGTTTGTGACCCACCTTTACGCGTCTTACGCTCGCTACGCTCGCTCGAAAGCTATAGCCTAACCTAAAACCAATCCATCTTGCGTTCATTATTCGATATGGTGGCGACATATTTCGAATTTGCGAACGTGTCGGATCGCTTGTGAGGTTGGACTAGATTTTTACGAGCGAGCGTAGCGAGCGAGCAACGGTGACAATTTCCAAGCCATACATATACCTTATCTTGCCTTGCATGTATTTCGTGTTATTACCTAATTTTGTCAGCCATTTCTGACATCTCATTGCACTTTACTATGTGGAAATAGTACTATTTATGTGAAACTAATCATAAACTGTAAACATTTGTCAGTATGCAATAGGATAAAGACTTCCGGCTCCTCGGGCTGGTGCGAATATTTCAATGTCCGTATGTAACAAAACCGTTTGTTTGTGACAAACCTTTACGCGTCTCTCGCTCGCTGCGCTCGCTCGAAAGCTATAGCCTAACCTAAAACCGAACCATCTTGTGTTCATTATTCGATATGGTGGAGCCATATTTCGAATTTGCGAAAGTGTCGGATCGGTTGTGAGGTTGGACTAGATTTTTACGAGCGAGCGGAGCGAGCGAGCAACGGTGACAATTTCCAAGCTATACATATACCTTATATTGTCTTGCATATATTTCGTGTTATTACCTAATTTTGTCAGCCATTTCTGACATCACATTGCACTTTACTATGTGGAAATAGTACTATTTATGTGAAACTAATCATAAACTGTAAACATTTGTCAGTATGCAAGAGGATAAAGACTTCCGGCTCCTCGGGCTGGTGCGAATATTTCAATGTCCGTATGTAACAAAACCGTTGGTTTGTGACAGACCTTTACGCGTCTCTCGCTCGCTGCGCTCGCTCGAAAGCTATAGCCTAACCTAAAACCGAACCATCTTGTGTTCATTATTCGATATGGTGGAGCCATATTTCGAATTTGCGAAATTGTCGGATCGGTTGTGAGGTTGGACTAGATTTTTACGAGCGAGCGGAGCGAGCGAGCAACGGTGACAATTTCCAAGCTATACATATACCTTATATTGCCTTGCATATATTTCGTGTTATTACCTAATTTTGTCAGCCATTACTGACATCTCATTGCACTTTACTATGTGGAAATAGTACTATTTATGTGAAACTATTCATAAACTGTAAACATTTGTCAGTAGGCAATTCGATAAAGACTTCCGGCTCATCGGGCTGGTGCGAATATTTCAATGTCCGTATGTGCCAAACCGTTGGTTTGTGACACACCTTTACGCGTCTCTCGCTCGCTGCGCTCGCTCGAAAGCTATAGCCTAACCTAAAACCGAACCATCTTGTGTTCATTATTCGATATGGTGGAGCCATATTTCGAATTTGCGAAAGTGTCGGATCGGTTGTGAGGTTGGACTAGATTTTTATGAGCGAGCGGAGCGAGCGATCAACGGTGACAATTTCCAAGCTATACATATATCTTATATTGCCTTGCATATGTTTCGTGTTATTACCTAATATTGTCAGCCATTTCGTACATCACATTGCACTGTAGTATGTGGAAATAGTGCTATATATGTGAAACTATTCATACACTGTAAACATTTGTCAGTAGGCAATAGGATAAAGACTTCCGGCTCCTCGGGCTGGTGCGAATATTTCAATGTCCGTATGTGCCAAACCGTTGGTTTGTGACACACCTTTACGCGTCCCTCGCTCGCTGCGCTCGCTCGAAAGCTATAGCCTAACCTAAAACCGAACCATCTTGTGTTCATTATTCGATATGGTGGAGCCATATTTCGAATTTGCGAAAGTGTCGGATCGGTTGTGAGGTTGTACTAGATTTTTACGAGCGAGCGGAGCGAGCGAGCAACGGTGACAATTTCCAAGCTATACATATACCTTATATTGCCTTGCATATATTTCGTGTTATTACCTAATTTTGTCAGCCATTACTGACATCTCATTGCATTTTACTATGTGGAAATAGTAGTATTTTTGTGAAACTGTTCATAAACTGTAAACATTTGTCAGTATGAAATAGGATAAGGACTTCCGGCTCCTCGGGCTGGTGCGATTATTTCAATGTCCGTATGTAACAAAACCGATGGTTTGTGACAGACCTTTACGCGTCTCTCGCTCGCTGCGCTCGCTCGAAAGCTATAGCCTAACCTATAACCGAACCATCTTGTGTTCATTATTCGATATGGTGGAGCCATATTTCGAATTTGCGAAAGTGTCGGATCGGTTGTGAGGTTGGACTAGATTTTTACGAGCGAGCGGAGCGAGCGAGCAACGGTGACAATTTCTAAGCTATACATATACCTTATATTGCCTTGCATATATTTCGTGTTATTACCTAATTATGTCAGCCATTACTGACATCTCATTGCACTTTACTATGTGGAAATAGTACTATTTATGTGAAACTATTCATAAAATGTAAACATTTGTCAGTAGGCAATTCGATAAAGACTTCCGGCTCATCGGGCTGGTGCGAATATTTCAATGTCCGTATGTAACAAAACCGTTGGTTTGTGACACACCTTTACGCGTCCCTCGCTCGCTGCGCTCGCTCGAAAGCTATAGCCTAACCTAAAACCAATTCATCTTGCGTTCCTTATTCGATATGGTGGCGACATATTTCGAATTTGCGAACGTGTCGGATCGCTTATGAAGTTGGACTAGATTTTTACGAGCGAGCGGAGCGAGCGAGCAACGGTGACAATTTCCAAGCTATACATATATCTTATATTGCCTTGCATATGTTTCGTGTTATTACCTAATATTGTCAGCCATTTCGTACATCACATTGCACTGTAGTATGTGGAAATAGTGCTATATATGTGAAACTATTCATAAACTGTAAACATTTGTCAGTAGGCAATAGGATAAAGACTTCCGGCTCCTCGGGCTGGTGCGAATATTTCAATGTCCGTATGTAACAAAACCGTTGGTTTGTGACAGACCTTTACGCGTCTCTCGCTCGCTGCGCTCGCTCGAAAGCTATAGCCTAACCTAAAACCGAACCATCTTGTGTTCATTATTCGATATGGTGGAGCCATATTTTGAATTTGCGATATTGTCGGATCGGTTGTGAGGTTGGACTAGATTTTTACGAGCGAGCGGAGCGAGCGAGCAACGGTGACAATTTCCAAGCTATACATATACCTTATATTGCCTTGCATATATTTCGTGTTATTACCTAATTTTGTCAGCCATTACTGACATCTCATTGCACTTTACTATGTGGAAATAGTACTATTTATGTGAAACTATTCATAAACTGTAAACATTTGTCAGTAGGCAATTCGATAAAGACTTCCGGCTCATCGGGCTGGTGCGAATATTTCAATGTCCGTATGTGCCAAACCGTTGGTTTGTGACACACCTTTACGCGTCTCTCGCTCGCTGCGCTCGCTCGAAAGCTATAGCCTAACCTAAAACCGAACCATCTTGTGTTCATTATTCGATATGGTGGAGCCATATTTCGAATTTGCGAAAGTGTCGGATCGGTTGTGAGGTTGGACTAGATTTTTATGAGCGAGCGGAGCGAGCGATCAACGGTGACAATTTCCAAGCTATACATATATCTTATATTGCCTTGCATATGTTTCGTGTTATTACCTAATATTGTCAGCCATTTCGTACATCACATTGCACTGTAGTATGTGGAAATAGTGCTATTTATATGAAACTGTTCATAAACTGTAAACATTTGTCAGTATGCAATAGGATAAGGACTTCCGGCTCCTCGGGCTGGTGCCAATATTTCAATGTCCGTATGTAACAAAACCGTTGGTTTGTGACAGACCTTTACGCGTCTCTCGCTCGCTGCGCTCGCTCGAAAGCTATAGCCTAACCTAAAACCGAACCATCTTGTGTTCATTATTCGATATGGTGGAGCCATATTTCGAATTTGCGAAAGTGTCGGATCGGTTGTGAGGTTGGGCTAGATTTTTACGAGCGAGCGGAGCGAGCGAGCAACGGTGACAATTTCCAAGCTATACATATACCTTATATTGCCTTGCATATATTTCGTGTTATTACCTAATTTTGTCAGCCATTACTGACATCTCATTGCACTTTACTATGTGGAAATAGTACTAATTATGTGAAACTATTCATAAACTGTAAACATTTGTCAGTAGGCAATTCGATAAAGACTTCCGGCTCATCGGGCTGGTGCGAATATTTCAATGTCCGTATGTGCCAAACCGTTGGTTTGTGACACACCTTTACGCGTCTCTCGCTCGCTGCGCTCGCTCGAAAGCTATAGCCTAACCTAAAACCGAACCATCTTGTGTTCATTATTCGATATGGTGGAGCCATATTTCGAATTTGCGAAAGTGTCGGATCGGTTGTGAGGTTGGACTAGATTTTTACGAGCGAGCGGAGCGAGCGAGCAACGGTGACAACTTCCAAGCTATACATATACCTCATATTGCCTTGCATATATTTCGTGTTATTACCTAATTTTGTCAGCCATTTCTGACATCACATTGCACTTTACTATGTGGAAATAGTACTATTTATGTGAAACTAATCATAAACTGTAAACATTTGTCAGTATGGAATAGGATAAAGACTTCCGGCTCCTCGGGCTGGTGCGAATATTTCAATGTCCGTATGTAACAAAACCGTTGGTTTGTGACACACCTTTACGCGTCCCTCGCTCGCTGCGCTCGCTCGAAAGCTATAGCCTAACCTAAAACCAAACCATCTTGCGTTCATTATTCGATATGGTGGCGACATATTTCGAATTTGCGAACGTGTCGGATCGCTTGTGAGGTTGGACTAGATTTTTATGAGCGAGCGGAGCGAGCGATCAACGGTGACAATTTCCAAGCTATACATATATCTTATATTGCCTTGCATATGTTTCGTGTTATTACCTAATTTTGTCAGCCATTTCGTACATCACATTGCACTGTAGTATGTGGAAATAGTGCTATATATGTGAAACTATTCATAAACTGTAAACATTTGTTAGTAGGCAATAGGATAAAGACTTCCGGCTCCTCGGGCTGGTGCGAATATTTCAATGTCCGTATGTGCCAAACCGTTGGTTTGTGACACACCTTTACGCGTCCCTCGCTCGCTGCGCTCGCTCGAAAGCTATAGCCTAACCTAAAACCGAACCATCTTGTGTTCATTATTCGATATGGTGGAGCCATATTTCGAATTTGCGAAAGTGTCGGATCGGTTGTGAGGTTGGACTAGATTTTTACGAGCGAGCGGAGCGAGCGAGCATCGGTGACAATTTCCAGGCTATACATATACCTTCTATTGCCTTGCATATATTTCGTGTTATTACCTAATTTTGTCAGCCATTACTGCCATCTCATTGCACTTTGCTATGTGGAAATAGTACTATTTATGTGAAACTATTCATAAACTGTAAACAGTTGTCAGTAGGCAATAGGATAAAGACTTCCGGCTCCTCGGGCTGGTGCGAATATTTCAATGTCCGTATGTGCCATACCGTTGGTTTGTGACACACCTTTACGCGTCCCTCGCTCGCTGCGCTCGCTCGAAAACTATAGCCTAACCTAAAACCAATCCATCTTGCGTTCATTCTTCGATATGGTGGCGACATATTTCGAATTTGCGAACGTGTCGGATCGCTTGTGAGGTTGGACTAGATTTTTACGAGCCAGCGGAGCGAGCGGGCAACGGTGACAATTTCCAAGCATTACATATACCTTATATTGCCTTGCGTTTGTTTCGTGTTATTACCTAATTTTGTCAGCCATTTCGGACATCACATTGCACTGTAGTATGTGGAAATAGTACTATTTATGTGAAACTATTCATAAACTGTAAGCATTTGTCACTATGCAATAGGATAAAGACTTCCGGCTCCTCGGGCTGGTGCGAATATTTCAATGTCCGTATGTAACAAAACCGTTGGTTTGTGACAAACCTTTACGCGTCCCTCGCTCGCAGCGCTCGCTCGAAAACTATAGCCTAACCTAAAACCAATCCATCTTGCGTTCCTTATTCGATATGGTGGCGACATATTTCGAATTTGCGAACGTGTCGGATCGCTTATGAGGTTGGACTAGATTTTTACGAGCGAGCGGAGCGAGCGAGCAACGGTGACAATTTCCAAGCTATACATATATCTTATATTGCCTTGCATATGTTTCGTGTTGTTACCTAATTTTGTCAGCCATTTCTGACATCACATTTCACTTTACTTTGTGGAAATAGTACTATTTATATGAAACGATTCATATACTGTAAACATTTGTCAGTAGGCAATAGGATAAAGACTTCCGGCTCCTCGGGCTGGTGCGAATATTTCAATGTCCGTATGTGCCAAACCGTTGGTTTGTGACACACCTTTACGCGTCCCTCGCTCGCTGCGCTCCCTCGAAAACTATAGCCTAACCTAAAACCAATCCATCTTGCGTTCATTCGTCGATATGGTGGCGACATATTTCGAATTTGCGAACGTGTCGGATCGCTTGAGAGGTTGGACTAGATTTTTACGAGCAAGCGGAGCGAGCGGGCAACGGTGACAATTTCCAAGCTTTACATATACCCTATATTGCCTTGCATATGTTTCGTGTTATTACCTAATTTTGTCAGCCATTTCGGACATCACATTGCACTGTAGTATGTGGAAATAGTACTGTTTATGTGAAAATATTCATAAACTGTAAACATTTGTCAGTAGGCAATAGGATAAAGACTTCCGGCTCCTTGGGCTGGTGCGAATATTTCAATGTCCGTATATGCCAAACCGTTGGTTTGTGACCCACCTTTACGCGTCTTACGCTCGCTACGCTCGCTCGAAAGCTATAGCCTAACCTAAAACCAATCCATCTTGCGTTCATTATTCGATATGGTGGCGACATATTTCGAATTTGCGAACGTGTCGGATCGCTTGTGAGGTTGGACTAGATTTTTACGAGCGAGCGTAGCGAGCGAGCAACGGTGACAATTTCCAAGCCATACATATACCTTATCTTGCCTTGCATGTATTTCGTGTTATTACCTAATTTTGTCAGCCATTTCTGACATCTCATTGCACTTTACTATGTGGAAATAGTACTATTTATGTGAAACTAATCATAAACTGTAAACATTTGTCAGTATGCAATAGGATAAAGACTTCCGGCTCCTCGGGCTGGTGCGAATATTTCAATGTCCGTATGTAACAAAACCGTTTGTTTGTGACAAACCTTTACGCGTCTCTCGCTCGCTGCGCTCGCTCGAAAGCTATAGCCTAACCTAAAACCGAACCATCTTGTGTTCATTATTCGATATGGTGGAGCCATATTTCGAATTTGCGAAAGTGTCGGATCGGTTGTGAGGTTGGACTAGATTTTTACGAGCGAGCGGAGCGAGCGAGCAACGGTGACAATTTCCAAGCTATACATATACCTTATATTGTCTTGCATATATTTCGTGTTATTACCTAATTTTGTCAGCCATTTCTGACATCACATTGCACTTTACTATGTGGAAATAGTACTATTTATGTGAAACTAATCATAAACTGTAAACATTTGTCAGTATGCAAGAGGATAAAGACTTCCGGCTCCTCGGGCTGGTGCGAATATTTCAATGTCCGTATGTAACAAAACCGTTGGTTTGTGACAGACCTTTACGCGTCTCTCGCTCGCTGCGCTCGCTCGAAAGCTATAGCCTAACCTAAAACCGAACCATCTTGTGTTCATTATTCGATATGGTGGAGCCATATTTCGAATTTGCGAAATTGTCGGATCGGTTGTGAGGTTGGACTAGATTTTTACGAGCGAGCGGAGCGAGCGAGCAACGGTGACAATTTCCAAGCTATACATATACCTTATATTGCCTTGCATATATTTCGTGTTATTACCTAATTTTGTCAGCCATTACTGACATCTCATTGCACTTTACTATGTGGAAATAGTACTATTTATGTGAAACTATTCATAAACTGTAAACATTTGTCAGTAGGCAATTCGATAAAGACTTCCGGCTCATCGGGCTGGTGCGAATATTTCAATGTCCGTATGTGCCAAACCGTTGGTTTGTGACACACCTTTACGCGTCTCTCGCTCGCTGCGCTCGCTCGAAAGCTATAGCCTAACCTAAAACCGAACCATCTTGTGTTCATTATTCGATATGGTGGAGCCATATTTCGAATTTGCGAAAGTGTCGGATCGGTTGTGAGGTTGGACTAGATTTTTATGAGCGAGCGGAGCGAGCGATCAACGGTGACAATTTCCAAGCTATACATATATCTTATATTGCCTTGCATATGTTTCGTGTTATTACCTAATATTGTCAGCCATTTCGTACATCACATTGCACTGTAGTATGTGGAAATAGTGCTATATATGTGAAACTATTCATACACTGTAAACATTTGTCAGTAGGCAATAGGATAAAGACTTCCGGCTCCTCGGGCTGGTGCGAATATTTCAATGTCCGTATGTGCCAAACCGTTGGTTTGTGACACACCTTTACGCGTCCCTCGCTCGCTGCGCTCGCTCGAAAGCTATAGCCTAACCTAAAACCGAACCATCTTGTGTTCATTATTCGATATGGTGGAGCCATATTTCGAATTTGCGAAAGTGTCGGATCGGTTGTGAGGTTGTACTAGATTTTTACGAGCGAGCGGAGCGAGCGAGCAACGGTGACAATTTCCAAGCTATACATATACCTTATATTGCCTTGCATATATTTCGTGTTATTACCTAATTTTGTCAGCCATTACTGACATCTCATTGCATTTTACTATGTGGAAATAGTAGTATTTTTGTGAAACTGTTCATAAACTGTAAACATTTGTCAGTATGAAATAGGATAAGGACTTCCGGCTCCTCGGGCTGGTGCGATTATTTCAATGTCCGTATGTAACAAAACCGATGGTTTGTGACAGACCTTTACGCGTCTCTCGCTCGCTGCGCTCGCTCGAAAGCTATAGCCTAACCTATAACCGAACCATCTTGTGTTCATTATTCGATATGGTGGAGCCATATTTCGAATTTGCGAAAGTGTCGGATCGGTTGTGAGGTTGGACTAGATTTTTACGAGCGAGCGGAGCGAGCGAGCAACGGTGACAATTTCTAAGCTATACATATACCTTATATTGCCTTGCATATATTTCGTGTTATTACCTAATTATGTCAGCCATTACTGACATCTCATTGCACTTTACTATGTGGAAATAGTACTATTTATGTGAAACTATTCATAAAATGTAAACATTTGTCAGTAGGCAATTCGATAAAGACTTCCGGCTCATCGGGCTGGTGCGAATATTTCAATGTCCGTATGTAACAAAACCGTTGGTTTGTGACACACCTTTACGCGTCCCTCGCTCGCTGCGCTCGCTCGAAAGCTATAGCCTAACCTAAAACCAATTCATCTTGCGTTCCTTATTCGATATGGTGGCGACATATTTCGAATTTGCGAACGTGTCGGATCGCTTATGAAGTTGGACTAGATTTTTACGAGCGAGCGGAGCGAGCGAGCAACGGTGACAATTTCCAAGCTATACATATATCTTATATTGCCTTGCATATGTTTCGTGTTATTACCTAATATTGTCAGCCATTTCGTACATCACATTGCACTGTAGTATGTGGAAATAGTGCTATATATGTGAAACTATTCATAAACTGTAAACATTTGTCAGTAGGCAATAGGATAAAGACTTCCGGCTCCTCGGGCTGGTGCGAATATTTCAATGTCCGTATGTAACAAAACCGTTGGTTTGTGACAGACCTTTACGCGTCTCTCGCTCGCTGCGCTCGCTCGAAAGCTATAGCCTAACCTAAAACCGAACCATCTTGTGTTCATTATTCGATATGGTGGAGCCATATTTTGAATTTGCGATATTGTCGGATCGGTTGTGAGGTTGGACTAGATTTTTACGAGCGAGCGGAGCGAGCGAGCAACGGTGACAATTTCCAAGCTATACATATACCTTATATTGCCTTGCATATATTTCGTGTTATTACCTAATTTTGTCAGCCATTACTGACATCTCATTGCACTTTACTATGTGGAAATAGTACTATTTATGTGAAACTATTCATAAACTGTAAACATTTGTCAGTAGGCAATTCGATAAAGACTTCCGGCTCATCGGGCTGGTGCGAATATTTCAATGTCCGTATGTGCCAAACCGTTGGTTTGTGACACACCTTTACGCGTCTCTCGCTCGCTGCGCTCGCTCGAAAGCTATAGCCTAACCTAAAACCGAACCATCTTGTGTTCATTATTCGATATGGTGGAGCCATATTTCGAATTTGCGAAAGTGTCGGATCGGTTGTGAGGTTGGACTAGATTTTTATGAGCGAGCGGAGCGAGCGATCAACGGTGACAATTTCCAAGCTATACATATATCTTATATTGCCTTGCATATGTTTCGTGTTATTACCTAATATTGTCAGCCATTTCGTACATCACATTGCACTGTAGTATGTGGAAATAGTGCTATATATGTGAAACTATTCATAAACTGTAAACATTTGTCAGTAGGCAATAGGATAAAGACTTCCGGCTCCTCGGGCTGGTGCGAATATTTCAATGTCCGTATGTGCCAAACCGTTGGTTTGTGACACACCTTTACGCGACCCTCGCTCGCTGCGCTCGCTCGAAAACTATAGCCTAACCTAAAACCAATCCATCTTGCGTTCATTCTTCGATATGGTGGCGACATATTTCGAATTTGCGAACGTGTCGGATCGCTTGTGAGGTTGGACTAGATTTTTACGAGCAAGCGGAGCGAGCGGGCAACGGTGACAATTTCCAAGCTTTACATATACCTTATATTGCCTTGCATATGTTTCGTGTTATTACCTAATTTTGTCAGCCATTTCGGACATCACATTGCACTGTAGTATGTGGAAATAGTACTGTTTATGTGAAAATATTCATAAACTGTAAACATTTGTCAGTAAGCAATAGGATAAAGACTTCCGGCTCCTTGGGCTGGTGCGAATATTTCAATGTCCGTATATGCCAAACCGTTGGTTTGTGACCCATCTTTACGCGTCTCACGCTCGCTACGCTCGCTCGAAAGCTATAGCCTAACCTAAAACCAATCCATCTTGCGTTCATTATTCGATATGGTGGCGACATATTTCGAATTTGCGAACGTGTCGGATCGCTTGTGAGGTTGGACTAGATTTTTACGAGCGAGCGGAGCGAGCGAGCAACGGTGACAATTTCAAAGCTATACATATACCTTATATTGCCTTGCATATATTTCGTGTTATTACCTAATTTTGTCAGCCATTACTGACATCTCATTGCATTTTACTATGTGGAAATAGTACTATTTATGTGAAACTGTTCATAAACTGTAAACATTTGTCAGTATGAAATAGGATAAGGACTTCCGGCTCCTCGGGCTGGTGCGATTATTTCAATGTCCGTATGTAACAAAACCGATGGTTTGTGACAGACCTTTACGCGTCTCTCGCTCGCTGCGCTCGCTCGAAAGCTATAGCCTAACCTAAAACCGAACCATCTTGTGTTCATTATTCGATATGGTGGAGCCATATTTCGAATTTGCGAAAGTGTCGGATCGGTTGTGAGGTTGGACTAGATTTTTACGAGCGAGCGGAGCGAGCGAGCAACGGTGACAATTTCCAAGCTATACATATACCTTATATTGCCTTGCATATATTTCGTGTTATTACCTAATTATGTCAGCCATTACTGACATCTCATTGCACTTTACTATGTGGAAATAGTACTATTTATGTGAAACTATTCATAAACAGTAAACATTTGTCAGTAGGCAATTCGATAAAGACTTCCGGCTCATCGGGCTGGTGCGAATATTTCAATGTCCATATGTGCCAAACCGTTGGTTTGTGACACACCTTTACGCGTCTCTCGCTCGCTGCGCTCGCTCGAAAGCTATAGCCTAACCTAAAACCGAACCATCTTGTGTTCATTATTCGATATGGTGGAGCCATATTTCGAATTTGCGAAAGTGTCGGATCGGTTGTGAGGTTGGACTAGATTTTTACGAGCGAGCGGAGCGAGCGAGCAACGGTGACAATTTCCAAGCTATACATATACCTTATATTGCCTTGCGTATATTTCGTGTTATTACCTAATTTTGTCAGCCATTTCTTACATCTCATTGCACTTTACTATGTGGAAATAGTACTATTTATGTGAAACTAATCATAAACTGTAAACAGTTGTCAGTAGGCAATAGGATAAAGACTTCCGGCTCCTCGGGCTGGTGCGAACATTTCAATGTCCGTATGTGCCAAACCGTTGGTTTGTGACACACCTTTATACATCTCTCGCTCGCTACGCTCGCTCGAAAGCTATAGCCTAACCTAAAACCAATCCATCTTGCGTTCATTATTAGATATGGTGGCGACATATTTCGAATTTGCGAACGTGTCGGATCGGTTGTGAGGTTGGAATAGATTTTTATGAGCGAGCGGAGCGAGCGATCAACGGCGTCAATTTCCAAGCTATACATATATCTTATATTGCCTTGCATATGTTTCGTGTTGTTACCTAATTTTGTCAGCCATTTCTGACATCACATTGCACTTTACCATGTGGAAATAGTACTATTTATATGAAACTATTCATATACTGTAAACATTTGTCAGTAGGCAATAGCATAAAGACTTCCGGCTCCTCGGGCTGGTGCGAATATTTCAATGTCCGTATGTGCCAAACCGTTGGTTTGTGACACACCTTTACGCGTCCCTCGCTCGCTGCGCTCGCTCGAAAACTATAGCCTAACCTAAAACCAATCCATCTTGCGTTCATTCTTCGATATGGTGGCGACATATTTCGAATTTGCGAAAATGTCGGATCGCTTGTGAGGTTGGACTAGATTTTTACGAGCAAGCGGAGCGAGCGGGCAACGGTGACAATTTCCAAGCTTTACGTATACCTTATATTGCCTTGCATTTGTTTAGTGTTATTACCTAATTTTGTCAGCCATTTCGGACATCACATTGCACTGTAGTATGTGGAAATAGTACTATTTATGTGAAACTATTCATAAACTGTAAACATTTGTCACTATGCAATAGGATAAAGACTTCCGGCTCCTCGGGCTGGTGCGAATATTTCAATGTCCGTATGTAACAAAACCGTTGGTTTGTGACAAACCTTTACTCGTCCCTCGCTCGCTGCGCTCGCTCGAAAACTATAGCCTAACCTAAAACCAATCCATCTTGCGTTCCTTATTCGATATGGTGGCGACATATTTCGAATTTGCGAACGTGTCGGATCGCTTATGAGGTTGGACTAGATTTTTACGAGCGAGCGGAGCGAGCGATCAACGGTGACAATTTCCAAGCTATACATATATCTTATATTGCCTTGCATATGTTTCGTGTTATTACCTAATTTTGTCAGCCATTTCGTACATCACATTGCACTGTAGTATGTGGAAATAGTGCTATATATGTGAAACTATTCATAAACTGTAAACATTTGTCAGTAGGCAATAGGATAAAGACTTCCGGCTCCTCGGGCTGGTGCGAATATTTCAATGTCCGTATGTAACAAAACCGTTGGTTTGTGACAGACCTTTACGCGTCTCTCGCTCGCTGCGCTCGCTCGAAAGCTATAGCCTAACCTAAAACTAACCGAACTAACTAACTAACTAACTAACTAACCGAACCATCTTGTGTTCATTATTCAATATGGTGGCGACATATTTCGAATTTGCGAACGTGTCGGATCGCTTGTGAGGTTGGACTAGATTTTTACGAGCGAGCGGAGCGAGCGAGCATCGGTGACAATTTCCAAGCTATACATATACCTCCTATTGCCTTGCATATATTTCGTGTTATTACCTAATTTTGTCAGCCATTACTGACATCTCATTGCACTTTACTATGTGGAAATAGTACTATTTATGTGAAACTATTCATAAACTGTAAACAGTTGTCAGTAGCCAATAGGATAAAGACTTCCGGCTCCTCGGGCTGGTGCGAATATTTCAATGTCCGTATGTGCCAAACCGTTGGTTTGTGACACACCTTTCTACATCTCTCGCTCGCTACGCTCGCTCGAAAGCTATAGCCTAACCTAAAACCAATCCATCTTGCGTTCATTATTAGATATGGTGGCGACATATTTCGAATTTGCGAACGTGTCGGATCGGTTGTGAGGTTGGACTACATTTTTATGAGCGAGCGGAGCGAGCGATCAACGGCGTCAATTTCCAAGCTATACATATATCTTATATTGCCTTGCATATGTTTCGTGTTGTTACCTAATTTTGTCAGCCATTTCTGACATCACATTGCACTTTACCATGTGGAAATAGTACTATTTATATGAAACTATTCATATACTGTAAACATTTGTCAGTAGGCAATAGCATAAAGACTTCCGGCTCCTCGGGCTGGTGCGAATATTTCAATGTCCGTATGTGCCAAACCGTTGGTTTGTGACACACCTTTACGCGTCCCTCGCTCGCTGCGCTCGCACGAAAACTATAGCCTAACCTAAAACCAATCCATCTTGCGTTCATTCTTCGATATGGTGGCGACATATTTCGAATTTGCGAACGTGTCGGATCGCTTGTGAGGTTGGACTAGATTTTTACGAGCAAGCGGAGCGAGCGGGCAACGGTGACAATTTCCAAGCTTTACATATACCTTATATTGCCTTGCATTTGTTTAGTGTTATTACCTAATTTTGTCAGCCATTTCGGACATCACATTGCACTGTAGTATGTGGAAATAGTACTATTTATGTGAAACTATTCATAAACTGTAAGCATTTGTCACTATGCAATAGGATAAACACTTCCGGCTCCTCGGGCTGGTGCGAATATTTCAATGTCCGTATGTGCCAAACCGTTGGTTTGTGACACACCTTTACGCGTCCCTCGCTCGCTGCGCTCGCTCGAAAACTATAGCCTAACCTAAAACCGAACCATCTTGTATTCATTATTCGATATGGTGGAGCCATATTTCGAATTTGCGAAAGTGTCGTATCGGTTGTGAGGTTGGACTAGATTTTTACGAGCGAGCGGAGCGAGCGATCAACGGCGTCAATTTCCAAGCTATACATATATCTTATATTGCCTTGCATATGTTTCGTGTTGTTACCTAATTTTGTCAGCCATTTCTGACATCACATTGCACTTTACCATGTGGAAATAGTACTATTTATATGAAACTATTCATATACTGTAAACATTTGTCAGTAGGCAATAGCATAAAGACTTCCGGCTCCTCGGGCTGGTGCGAATATTTCAATGTCCGTATGTGCCAAACCGTTGGTTTGTGACACACCTTTACGCGTCCCTCGCTCGCTGCGCTCGCTCGAAAACTATAGCCTAACCTAAAACCAATCCATCTTGCGTTCATTCTTCGATATGGTGGCGACATATTTCGAATTTGCGAACGTGTCGGATCGCTTGTGAGGTTGGACTAGATTTTTACGAGCAAGCGGAGCGAGCGGGCAACGGTGACAATTTCCAAGCTTTACATATACCTTATATTGCCTTGCATTTGTTTAGTGTTATTACCTAATTTTGTCAGCCATTTCGGACATCACATTGCACTTTAGTATGTGGAAATAGTACTATTTATGTGAAACTATTCATAAACTGTAAACATTTGTCACTATGCAATAGGATAAAGACTTCCGGCTCCTCGGGCTGGTGCGAATATTTCAATGTCCGCATGTAACAAAACCGTTGGTTTGTGACAAACCTTTACTCGTCCCTCGCTCGCTGCGCTCGCTCGAAAACTATAGCCTAACCTAAAACCAATCCATCTTGCGTTCCTTATTCGATATGGTGGCGACATATTTCGAATTTGCGAACGTGTCGGATCGCTTATGAGGTTGGACTAGATTTTTACGAGCGAGCGGAGCGAGCGATCAACGGTGACAATTTCCAAGCTATACATATATCTTATATTGCCTTGCATATGTTTCGTGTTATTACCTAATTTTGTCAGCCATTTCGTACACCACATTGCACTGTAGTATGTGGAAATAGTGCTATATATGTGAAACTATTCATAAACTGTAAACATTTGTCAGTAGGCAATAGGATAAAGACTTCCGGCTCCTCGGGCTGGTGCGAATATTTCAATGTCCGTATGTAACAAAACCGTTGGTTTGTGACAAACCTTTACGCGTCTCTCGCTCGCTGCGCTCGCTCGAAAGCTATAGCCTAACCTAAAACCAATCCATCTTGCGTTCATTATTCGATATGGTGGCGACATATTTCGAATTTGCGAACGTGTCGGATCGCTTGTGAGGTTGGACTAGATTTTTACGAGCGAGCGGAGCGAGCGAGCAACGGTGACAATTTCCAAGCTATACATATACCTTATATTGCCTTGCATATATTTCGTGTTATTACCTAATTTTGTCAGCCATTTCTGACATCTCATTGCACTTTACTATGTGGAAATAGTACTATTTATGTGAAACTAATCATAAACTGTAAACATTTGTCAGTATGCAATAGGATAAAGACTTCCGGCTCCTCGGGCTCGTGCGAATATTTCAATGTCCGTATGTAACAAAACCGTTTGTTTGTGACAAACCTTTACGCGTCTCTCGCTCGCTGCGCTCGCTCGAAAGCTATAGCCTAACCTAAAACCGAACCATCTTGTGTTCATTATTCGATATGGTGGAGCCATATTTCGAATTTGCGAAAGTGTCGTATCGGTTGTGAGGTTGGACTAGATTTTTACGAGCGAGCGGAGCGAGCGAGCAACGGTGACAATTTCCAAGCTATACATATATCTTATATTGCCTTGCATATGTTTCGTGTTGTTACCTAATTTTGTCAGCCATTTCTGACATCACATTGCACTTTACTATGTGGAAATAGTACTATTTATATGAAACTATTCATATACTGTAAACATTTGTCAGTAGGCAATAGGATAAAGACTTCCGGCTCCTCGGGCTGGTGCGAATATTTCAATGTCCGTATGTGCCAAACCGTTGGTTTGTGACACACCTTTACGCGTCCCTCGCTCGCTGCGCTCGCTCGAAAACTATAGCCTAACCTAAAACCAATCCATCTTGCGTTCATTCTTCGATATGGTGGCGACATATTTCGAATTTGCGAAAGTGTCGGATCGCTTGTGAGGTTGGACTAGATTTTTACGAGCAAGCGGAGCGAGCGGGCAACGGTGACAATTTCCAAGCTTTACATATACCTTATATTGCCTTGCATTTGTTTAGTGTTATTACCTAATTTTGTCAGCCATTTCGGACATCACATTGCACTGTAGTATGTGGAAATAGTACTATTTATGTGAAACTATTCATAAACTGTAAACATTTGTCACTATGCAATAGGATAAAGACTTCCGGCTCCTCGGGCTGGTGCGAATATTTCAATGTGCGTATGTAACAAAACCGTTTGTTTGTGACAAACCTTTACGCGTCTCTCGCTCGCTGCGCTCGCTCGAAAGCTATAGCCTAACCTAAAACCGAACCATATTGTGTTCATTATTCGATATGGTGGCGCCATATTTCGAATTTGCGAACGTGTCTGATCGGTTGTGAGGTTGGACTAGATTTTTACGAGCGAGCGGAGCGAGCGAGCAACGGTCACAATTTCCAAGCTATACATATACCTTATATTGCCTTGCATATGTTTCGTGTTATTACCTAATTTTGTCAGCCATTTCGGACAACACATTGCACTGTAGTATGTGGAAATAGTACTATTTATGTGAAACAATTCATAAACTGCAAACATTTGTCAGTATGCAATAGGATAAAGACTTCCGGCTCCTCGGGCTGGAGCGAATATTTCAGTGTCCGTATGTAACAAAACCGTTGGTTTGTGACAAACCTTTACGCGTCTCTCGCTCGCTGCGCTCGCTCGAAAGCTATAGCCTAACCAAAAACCGAACCATCTTGAGTTCATTATTCGATATGGTGGAGCCATATTTCGAATTTGCGAAAGTGTCGGATCGTTTGTGAGGTTGGACTAGATTTTTACGAGCGAGCGGAGCGAGCGATCAACGGCGTCAATTTCCAAGCTATACATATATCTTATATTGCCTTGCATATGTTTCGTGTTATTACCTAATTTTGTCAGCCATTTCTGACATCACATTGCACTTTACCATGTGGAAATAGTACTATTTATATGAAACTATTCATATACTGTAAACATTTGTCAGTAGGCAATAGGATAAAGACTTCCGGCTCCTCGGGCTGGTGCGAATATTTCAATGTCCGTATGTGCCAAACCGTTGGTTTGTGACACACCTTTACGCGTCCCTCGCTCGCTGCGCTCGCTCGAAAGCTATATCCTAACCTAAAACCAATCCATCTTGCGTTCATTATTCGATATGGTGGCGACATATTTCGAATTTGCGAACGTGTCGGATCGCTTGTGAGGTTGGACTAGATTTTTACGAGCGAGCGGAGCGAGCGAGCAACGGTGACAATTTCCAAGCTATACATATACCTTATATTGCCTTGCATATATTTCGTGTTATTACCTAATTTTGTCAGCCATTTCTGACATCTCATTGCACTTTACTATGTGGAAATAGTACTATTTATGTGAAACTAATCATAAACTGTAAACATTTGTCAGTATGCAATAGGATAAAGACTTCCGGCTCCTCGGGCTGGTGCGAATATTTCAATGTCCGTATGTAACAAAACCGTTTGTTTGTGACAAACCTTTACGCGTCTCTCGCTCGCTGCGCTCGCTCGAAAGCTATAGCCTAACCTAAAACCGAACCATCTTGTGTTCATTATTCGATATGGTGGAGCCATATTTCGAATTTGCGAAAGTGTCGTATCGGTTGTGAGGTTGGACTAGATTTTTACGAGCGAGCGGAGCGAGCGTGCAACGGTGACAATTTCCAAGCTATACATATATTTTATATTGCCTTGCATATATTTCCTGTTATTACCTAATTTTGTCAGCCATTTCGGACATCACATTGCACTGTAGTATGTGGAAATAGTACTATTTATGTGAAACTATAGGTAAACTGTATACATTTGTCAGTAGGCAATAGGATAAAGACTTCCGTCTCCTCGGGCTGGTGCGAATATTTCAATGTCCGTATGTGCCAAACCGTTGGTTTGTGACACACATTTACGCGTCCCCCGCTCGCTGCGCTCGCTCGAAAACTATAGCCTAACCTAATACCAATCCATCTTGCGTTCATTATTCGATATGGTACCGACATATTTCGAATTTGCGAACGTGTCGGATCGGTTGTGAGGTTGGACTAGATTTTTACGAGCGAGCGGAGCGAGCGAGCAGCGATCACAATTTCCAAGCATTACATATACCTTATATTGCCTTGCATTTGTTTCGTGTTATTACCTAATTTTGTCAGCCATTTCGGACATCACATTGCACTGTAGTATGTGGAAATAGTACTATTTATGTGAAACTATTCATAAACTGTAAGCATTTGTCACTATGCAATAGGATAAAGACTTCCGGCTCCTCGGGCTGGTGCGAATATTTCAATGTCCGTATGTGCCAAACCGTTGGTTTGTGACACACCTTTACGCGTCCCTCGCTCGCTGCGCTCGCTCGAAAACTATAGCCTAACCTAAAACCGAACCATCTTGTGTTCATTATTCGATATGGTGGAGCCATATTTCGAATTTGCGAAAGTGTCGTATCGGTTGTGAGGTTGGACTAGATTTTTACGAGCGAGCGGAGCGAGCGATCAACGGCGTCAATTTCCAAGCTATACATATATCTTATATTGCCTTGCATATGTTTCGTGTTGTTACCTAATTTTTTCAGCCATTTCTGACATCACATTGCACTTTACCATGTGGAAATAGTACTATTTATATGAAACTATTCATATACTGTAAACATTTGTCAGTAGGCAATAGCATAAAGACTTCCGGCTCCTCGGGCTGGTGCGAATATTTCAATGTCCGTATGTGCCAAACCGTTGGTTTGTGACACACCTTTACGCGTCCCTCGCTCGCTGCGCTCGCTCGAAAACTATAGCCTAACCTAAAACCAATCCATCTTGCGTTCATTCTTCGATATGGTGGCGACATATTTCGAATTTGCGAACGTGTCGGATCGCTTGTGAGGTTGGACTAGATTTTTACGAGCAAGCGGAGCGAGCGGGCAACGGTGACAATTTCCAAGCTTTACATATACCTTATATTGCCTTGCATTTGTTTAGTGTTATTACCTAATTTTGTCAGCCATTTCGGACATCACATTGCACTGTAGTATGTGGAAATAGTACTATTTATGTGAAACTATTCATAAACTGTAAACATTTGTCACTATGCAATAGGATAAAGACTTCCGGCTCCTCGGGCTGGTGCGAATATTTCAATGTCCGCATGTAACAAAACCGTTGGTTTGTGACAAACCTTTACTCGTCCCTCGCTCGCTGCGCTCGCTCGAAAACTATAGCCTAACCTAAAACCAATCCATCTTGCGTTCCTTATTCGATATGGTGGCGACATATTTCGAATTTGCGAACGTGTCGGATCGCTTATGAGGTTGGACTAGATTTTTACGAGCGAGCGGAGCGAGCGATCAACGGTGACAATTTCCAAGCTATACATATATCTTATATTGCCTTGCATATGTTTCGTGTTATTACCTAATTTTGTCAGCCATTTCGTACATCACATTGCACTGTAGTATGTGGAAATAGTGCTATATATGTGAAACTATTCATAAACTGTAAACATTTGTCAGTAGGCAATAGGATAAAGACTTCCGGCTCCTCGGGCTGGTGCGAATATTTCAATGTCCGTATGTAACAAAACCGTTGGTTTGTGACAAACCTTTACGCGTCACTCGCTCGCTGCGCTCGCTCGAAAGCTATAGCCTAACCTAAAACCAATCCATCTTGCGTTCATTATTCGATATGGTGGTGACATATTTCGAATTTGCGAACGTGTCGGATCGCTTGTGAGGTTGGACTAGATTTTTACGAGCGAGCGGAGCGAGCGAGCAACGATGACAATTTCCAAGCTATACATATACCTTATATTGCCTTGCATATATTTCGTGTTATTACCTAATTTTGTCAGCCATTTCTGACATCTCATTGCACTTTACTATGTGGAAATAGTACTATTTATGTGAAACTAATCATAAACTGTAAACATTTGTCAGTATGCAATAGGATAAAGACTTCCGGCTCCTCGGGCTGGTGCGAATATTTCAATGTCCGTATGTAACAAAACCGTTTGTTTGTGACAAACCTTTACGCGTCTCTCGCTCGCTGCGCTCGCTCGAAAGCTATAGCCTAACCTAAAACCGAACCATCTTGTGTTCATTATTCGATATGGTGGAGCCATATTTCGAATTTGCGAAAGTGTCGTATCGGTTGTGAGGTTGGACTAGATTTTTACGAGCGAGCGGAGCGAGCGAGCAACGGTGACAATTTCCAAGCTATACATATATCTTATATTGCCTTGCATATGTTTCGTGTTGTTACCTAATTTTGTCAGCCATTTCTGACATCACATTGCACTTTACTATGTGGAAATAGTACTATTTATATGAAACTATTCATATACTGTAAACATTTGTCAGTAGGCAATAGGATAAAGACTTCCGGCTCCTCGGGCTGGTGCGAATATTTCAATGTCCGTATGTGCCAAACCGTTGGTTTGTGACACACCTTTACGCGTCCCTCGCTCGCTGCGCTCGCTCGAAAGCTATAGCCTAACCTAAAACCAATCCATCTTGCGTTCATTATTCGATATGGTGGCGACATATTTCGAATTTGCGAACGTGTCGGATCGCTTGTGAGGTTGGACTAGATTTTTACGAGCGAGCGGAGCGAGCGAGCAACGGTGACAATTTCCAAGCTATACATATACCTTATATTGCCTTGCATATATTTCGTGTTATTACCTAATTTTGTCAGCCATTTCTGACATCTCATTGCACTTTACTATGTGGAAATAGTACTATTTATGTGAAACTAATCATAAACTGTAAACATTTGTCAGTATGCAATAGGATAAAGACTTCCGGCTCCTCGGGCTGGTGCGAATATTTCAATGTCCGTATGTAACAAAACCGTTTGTTTGTGACAAACCTTTACGCGTCTCTCGCTCGCTGCGCTCGCTCGAAAGCTATAGCCTAACCTAAAACCGAACCATCTTGTGTTCATTATTCGATATGGTGGAGCCATATTTCGAATTTGCGAAAGTGTCGTATCGGTTGTGAGGTTGGACTAGATTTTTACGAGCGAGCGGAGCGAGCGAGCAACGGTGACAATTTCCAAGCTATACATATATTTTATATTGCCTTGCATATATTTCCTGTTATTACCTAATTTTGTCAGCCATTTCGGACATCACATTGCACTGTAGTATGTGGAAATAGTACTATTTATGTGAAACTATAGGTAAACTGTATACATTTGTCAGTAGGCAATAGGATAAAGACTTCCGTCTCCTCGGGCTGGTGCGAATATTTCAATGTCCGTATGTGCCAAACCGTTGGTTTGTGACACACATTTACGCGTCCCCCGCTCGCTGCGCTCGCTCGAAAACTATAGCCTAACCTAATACCAATCCATCTTGCGTTCATTATTCGATATGGTACCGACATATTTCGAATTTGCGAACGTGTCGGATCGGTTGTGAGGTTGGACTAGATTTTTACGAGCGAGCGGAGCGAGCGAGCAGCGATCACAATTTCCAAGCATTACATATACCTTATATTGCCTTGCATTTGTTTCGTGTTATTACCTAATTTTGTCAGCCATTTCGGACATCACATTGCACTGTAGTATGTGGAAATAGTACTATTTATGTGAAACTATTCATAAACTGTAAGCATTTGTCACTATGCAATAGGATAAAGACTTCCGGCTCCTCGGGCTGGTGCGAATATTTCAATGTCCGTATGTGCCAAACCGTTGGTTTGTGACACACCTTTACGCGTCCCTCGCTCGCTGCGCTCGCTCGAAAACTATAGCCTAACCTAAAACCGAACCATCTTGTGTTCATTATTCGATATGGTGGAGCCATATTTCGAATTTGCGAAAGTGTCGTATCGGTTGTGAGGTTGGACTAGATTTTTACGAGCGAGCGGAGCGAGCGATCAACGGCGTCAATTTCCAAGCTATACATATATCTTATATTGCCTTGCATATGTTTCGTGTTGTTACCTAATTTTGTCAGCCATTTCTGACATCACATTGCACTTTACCATGTGGAAATAGTACTATTTATATGAAACTATTCATATACTGTAAACATTTGTCAGTAGGCAATAGCATAAAGACTTCCGGCTCCTCGGGCTGGTGCGAATATTTCAATGTCCGTATGTGCCAAACCGTTGGTTTGTGACAAACCTTTACTCGTCCCTCGCTCGCTGCGCTCGCTCGAAAACTATAGCCTAACCGAAAACCAATCCATCTTGCGTTCCTTATTCGATATGGTGGCGACATATTTCGAATTTGCGAACGTGTCGGATCGCTTATGAGGTTGGACTAGATTTTTACGAGCGAGCGGAGCGAGCGATCAACGGTGACAATTTCCAAGCTATACATATATCTTATATTGCCTTGCATATGTTTCCTGTTATTACCTAATTTTGTCAGCCATTTCGGACATCACATTGCACTGTAGTATGTGGAAATAGTACTATTTATGTGAAACTATTCATAAACTGTAAACATTTGTCACTATGCAATAGGATAAAGACTTCCGGCTCCTCGGGCTGGTGCGAATATTTCAATGTCCGCATGTAACAAAACCGTTGGTTTGTGACAAACCTTTACTCGTCCCTCGCTCGCTGCGCTCGCTCGAAAACTATAGCCTAACCTAAAACCAATCCATCTTGCGTTCCTTATTCGATATGGTGGCGACATATTTCGAATTTGCGAACGTGTCGGATCGCTTATGAGGTTGGACTAGATTTTTACGAGCGAGCGGAGCGAGCGATCAACGGTGACAATTTCCAAGCTATACATATATCTTATATTGCCTTGCATATGTTTCGTGTTATTACCTAATTTTGTCAGCCATTTCGTACATCACATTGCACTGTAGTATGTGGAAATAGTGCTATATATGTGAAACTATTCATAAACTGTAAACATTTGTCAGTAGGCAATAGGATAAAGACTTCCGGCTCCTCGGGCTGGTGCGAATATTTCAATGTCCGTATGTAACAAAACCGTTGGTTTGTGACAAACCTTTACGCGTCACTCGCTCGCTGCGCTCGCTCGAAAGCTATAGCCTAACCTAAAACCAATCCATCTTGCGTTCATTATTCGATATGGTGGTGACATATTTCGAATTTGCGAACGTGTCGGATCGCTTGTGAGGTTGGACTAGATTTTTACGAGCGAGCGGAGCGAGCGAGCAACGATGACAATTTCCAAGCTATACATATACCTTATATTGCCTTGCATATATTTCGTGTTATTACCTAATTTTGTCAGCCATTTCTGACATCTCATTGCACTTTACTATGTGGAAATAGTACTATTTATGTGAAACTAATCATAAACTGTAAACATTTGTCAGTATGCAATAGGATAAAGACTTCCGGCTCCTCGGGCTGGTGCGAATATTTCAATGTCCGTATGTAACAAAACCGTTTGTTTGTGACAAACCTTTACGCGTCTCTCGCTCGCTGCGCTCGCTCGAAAGCTATAGCCTAACCTAAAACCGAACCATCTTGTGTTCATTATTCGATATGGTGGAGCCATATTTCGAATTTGCGAAAGTGTCGTATCGGTTGTGAGGTTGGACTAGATTTTTACGAGCGAGCGGAGCGAGCGAGCAACGGTGACAATTTCCAAGCTATACATATATCTTATATTGCCTTGCATATGTTTCGTGTTGTTACCTAATTTTGTCAGCCATTTCTGACATCACATTGCACTTTACTATGTGGAAATAGTACTATTTATATGAAACTATTCATATACTGTAAACATTTGTCAGTAGGCAATAGGATAAAGACTTCCGGCTCCTCGGGCTGGTGCGAATATTTCAATGTCCGTATGTGCCAAACCGTTGGTTTGTGACACACCTTTACGCGTCCCTCGCTCGCTGCGCTCGCTCGAAAGCTATAGCCTAACCTAAAACCAATCCATCTTGCGTTCATTATTCGATATGGTGGCGACATATTTCGAATTTGCGAACGTGTCGGATCGCTTGTGAGGTTGGACTAGATTTTTACGAGCGAGCGGAGCGAGCGAGCAACGGTGACAATTTCCAAGCTATACATATACCTTATATTGCCTTGCATATATTTCGTGTTATTACCTAATTTTGTCAGCCATTTCTGACATCTCATTGCACTTTACTATGTGGAAATAGTACTATTTATGTGAAACTAATCATAAACTGTAAACATTTGTCAGTATGCAATAGGATAAAGACTTCCGGCTCCTCGGGCTGGTGCGAATATTTCAATGTCCGTATGTAACAAAACCGTTTGTTTGTGACAAACCTTTACGCGTCTCTCGCTCGCTGCGCTCGCTCGAAAGCTATAGCCTAACCTAAAACCGAACCATCTTGTGTTCATTATTCGATATGGTGGAGCCATATTTCGAATTTGCGAAAGTGTCGTATCGGTTGTGAGGTTGGACTAGATTTTTACGAGCGAGCGGAGCGAGCGAGCAACGGTGACAATTTCCAAGCTATACATATATTTTATATTGCCTTGCATATATTTCCTGTTATTACCTAATTTTGTCAGCCATTTCGGACATCACATTGCACTGTAGTATGTGGAAATAGTACTATTTATGTGAAACTATAGGTAAACTGTATACATTTGTCAGTAGGCAATAGGATAAAGACTTCCGTCTCCTCGGGCTGGTGCGAATATTTCAATGTCCGTATGTGCCAAACCGTTGGTTTGTGACACACATTTACGCGTCCCCCGCTCGCTGCGCTCGCTCGAAAACTATAGCCTAACCTAATACCAATCCATCTTGCGTTCATTATTCGATATGGTACCGACATATTTCGAATTTGCGAACGTGTCGGATCGGTTGTGAGGTTGGACTAGATTTTTACGAGCGAGCGGAGCGAGCGAGCAGCGATCACAATTTCCAAGCATTACATATACCTTATATTGCCTTGCATTTGTTTCGTGTTATTACCTAATTTTGTCAGCCATTTCGGACATCACATTGCACTGTAGTATGTGGAAATAGTACTATTTATGTGAAACTATTCATAAACTGTAAGCATTTGTCACTATGCAATAGGATAAAGACTTCCGGCTCCTCGGGCTGGTGCGAATATTTCAATGTCCGTATGTGCCAAACCGTTGGTTTGTGACACACCTTTACGCGTCCCTCGCTCGCTGCGCTCGCTCGAAAACTATAGCCTAACCTAAAACCGAACCATCTTGTGTTCATTATTCGATATGGTGGAGCCATATTTCGAATTTGCGAAAGTGTCGTATCGGTTGTGAGGTTGGACTAGATTTTTACGAGCGAGCGGAGCGAGCGATCAACGGCGTCAATTTCCAAGCTATACATATATCTTATATTGCCTTGCATATGTTTCGTGTTGTTACCTAATTTTGTCAGCCATTTCTGACATCACATTGCACTTTACCATGTGGAAATAGTACTATTTATATGAAACTATTCATATACTGTAAACATTTGTCAGTAGGCAATAGCATAAAGACTTCCGGCTCCTCGGGCTGGTGCGAATATTTCAATGTCCGTATGTGCCAAACCGTTGGTTTGTGACAAACCTTTACTCGTCCCTCGCTCGCTGCGCTCGCTCGAAAACTATAGCCTAACCTAAAACCAATCCATCTTGCGTTCCTTATTCGATATGGTGGCGACATATTTCGAATTTGCGAACGTGTCGGATCGCTTATGAGGTTGGACTAGATTTTTACGAGCGAGCGGAGCGAGCGATCAACGGTGACAATTTCCAAGCTATACATATATCTTATATTGCCTTGCATATGTTTCCTGTTATTACCTAATTCTGTCAGCCATTTCGTACATCACATTGCACTGTAGTATGTGGAAATAGTGCTATATATGTGAAACTATTCATAAACTGTAAACATTTGTCAGTAGGCAATAGGATAAAGACTTCCGGCTCCTCGGGCTGGTGCGAATATTTCAATGTCCGTATGTAACAAAACCGTTGGTTTGTGACAAACCTTTACGCGTCTCTCGCTCGCTGCGCTCGCTCGAAAGCTATAGCCTAACCTAAAACCAATCCATCTTGCGTTCATTATTCGATATGGTGGTGACATATTTCGAATTTGCGAACGTGTCGGATCGCTTGTGAGGTTGGACTAGATTTTTACGAGCGAGCGGAGCGAGCGAGCAACGGTGACAATTTCCAAGCTATACATATACCTTATATTGCCTTGCATATATTTCGTGTTATTACCTAATTTTGTCAGCCATTTCTGACATCTCATTGCACTTTACTATGTGGAAATAGTACTATTTATGTGAAACTAATCATAAACTGTAAACATTTGTCAGTATGCAATAGGATAAAGACTTCCGGCTCCTCGGGCTGGTGCGAATATTTCAATGTCCGTATGTAACAAAACCGTTTGTTTGTGACAAACCTTTACGCGTCTCTCGCTCGCTGCGCTCGCTCGAAAGCTATAGCCTAACCTAAAACCGAACCATCTTGTGTTCATTATTCGATATGGTGGAGCCATATTTCGAATTTGCGAAAGTGTCGTATCGGTTGTGAGGTTGGACTAGATTTTTACGAGCGAGCGGAGCGAGCGAGCAACGGTGACAATTTCCAAGCTATACATATATCTTATATTGCCTTGCATATGTTTCGTGTTGTTACCTAATTTTGTCAGCCATTTCTGACATCACATTGCACTTTACTATGTGGAAATAGTACTATTTATATGAAACTATTCATATACTGTAAACATTTGTCAGTAGGCAATAGGATAAAGACTTGCGGCTCCTCGGGCTGGTGCGAATATTTCAATGTCCGTATGTGCCAAACCGTTGGTTTGTGACACACCTTTACGCGTCCCTCGCTCGCTGCGCTCGCTCGAAAGCTATAGCCTAACCTAAAACCAATCCATCTTGCGTTCATTATTCGATATGGTGGCGACATATTTCGAATTTGCGAACGTGTCGGATCGCTTGTGAGGTTGGACTAGATTTTTACGAGCGAGCGGAGCGAGCGAGCAACGGTGACAATTTCCAAGCTATACATATACCTTATATTGCCTTGCATATATTTCGTGTTATTACCTAATTTTGTCAGCCATTTCTGACATCTCATTGCACTTTACTATGTGGAAATAGTACTATTTATGTGAAACTAATCATAAACTGTAAACATTTGTCAGTATGCAATAGGATAAAGACTTCCGGCTCCTCGGGCTGGTGCGAATATTTCAATGTCCGTATGTAACAAAACCGTTTGTTTGTGACAAACCTTTACGCGTCTCTCGCTCGCTGCGCTCGCTCGAAAGCTATAGCCTAACCTAAAACCGAACCATATTGTGTTCATTATTCGATATGGTGGCGCCATATTTCGAATTTGCGAACGTGTCGGATCGGTTGTGAGGTTGGACTAGATTTTTACGAGCGAGCGGAGCGAGCGAGCAACGGTCACAATTTCCAAGCTATACATATACCTTATATTGCCTTGCATATGTTTCGTGTTATTACCTAATTTTGTCAGCCATTTCGGACAACACATTGCACTGTAGTATGTGGAAATAGTACTATTTATGTGAAACAATTCATAAACTGCAAACATTTGTCAGTATGCAATAGGATAAAGACTTCCGGCTCCTCGGGCTGGAGCGAATATTTCAGTGTCCGTATGTAACAAAACCGTTGGTTTGTGACAAACCTTTACGCGTCTCTCGCTCGCTGCGCTCGCTCGAAAGCTATAGCCTAACCAAAAACCGAACCATCTTGAGTTCATTATTCGATATGGTGGAGCCATATTTCGAATTTGCGAAAGTGTCGGATCGTTTGTGAGGTTAGACTAGATTTTTACGAGCGAGCGGAGCGAGCGATCAACGGCGTCAATTTCCAAGCTATACATATATCTTATATTGCCTTGCATATGTTTCGTGTTATTACCTAATTTTGTCAGCCATTTCTGACATCACATTGCACTTTACCATGTGGAAATAGTACTATTTATATGAAACTATTCATATACTGTAAACATTTGTCAGTAGGCAATAGCATAAAGACTTCCGGCTCCTCGGGCTGGTGCGAATATTTCAATGTCCGTATGTGCCAAACCGTTGGTATGTGACACACCTTTACGCGTCCCTCCCACGCTGCGCTCGCTCGAAACCTATAGCCTAACCTAAAACCAATCCATCTTGCGTTCATTATCCGATATGGTGGCGACATATTTCGAATTTGCGAACGTGTCGTATCGGTTGTGAGGTTGGACTAGATTTTTACGAGCGAGCGGAGCGAGCGAGCAACGGTGACAATTTCCAAGCTATACATATACCTTATATTGCCTTGCATATATTTCGTGTTATTACCTAATTTTGTCAGCCATTTCTGACATCTCATTGCACTTTACTATGTGGAAATAGTACTATTTATGTGAAACTAATCATAAACTGTAAACATTTGTCAGTATGCAATAGGATAAAGACTTCCGGCTCCTCGGGCTGGTGCGAATATTTCAATGTCCGTATGTAACAAAACCGTTTGTTTGTGACAAACCTTTACGCGTCTCTCGCTCGCTGCGCTCGCTCGAAAGCTATAGCCTAACCTAAAACCGAACCATCTTGTGTTCATTATTCGATATGGTGGAGCCATATTTCGAATTTGCGAAAGTGTCGTATCGGTTGTGAGGTTGGACTAGATTTTTACGAGCGAGCGGAGCGAGCGAGCAACGGTGACAATTTCCAAGCTATACATATATTTTATATTGCCTTGCATATATTTCCTGTTATTACCTAATTTTGTCAGCCATTTCGGACATCACATTGCACTGTAGTATGTGGAAATAGTACTATTTATGTGAAACTATAGGTAAACTGTATACATTTGTCAGTAGGCAATAGGATAAAGACTTCCGTCTCCTCGGGCTGGTGCGAATATTTCAATGTCCGTATGTGCCAAACCGTTGGTTTGTGACACACATTTACGCGTCCCCCGCTCGCTGCGATCGCTCGAAAACTATAGCCTAACCTAAAACCAATCCATCTTGCGTTCATTCTTCGATATGGTGGCGACATATTTCGAATTTGCGAACGTGTCGGATCGCTTGTGAGGTTGGACTAGATTTTTACGAGCAAGCGGAGCGAGCGAGCAACGGTCACAATTTCCAAGCTATACATACACCTTATATTGCCTTGCACATATTTCGTGTTAGTACCTAATTTTGTCAGACATTTCGGACATCACATTGCACTGTACTATGAGGAAGTAGTGCTATTTATGTGAAACTATAGGTAAACTGTAAACATTTGTCAGTAGGCAATAGGATAAAGACTTCCCGCTCCTCGGGCTGGTGCGAATATTTCAATGTCCGTATGTGACAAACCGTTGGTTTGTGACACACCATTACGCGTCTCTCGCTCGCTGCGCTCGCTCGAAAGCTATATCCTAACCTACAAACAATCCATCTTCCGTTCATTATTCGATATGGTGGCGACATATTTCGAATTTGCGAACGTGTCGGATCGGTTGTGAGGTTGGACCAGATTTTTAAGAGCGAGCGGAGCGTGCGAGCCACGGTCACAATTTCCAAGCTATACATATACCTTATATTGCCTTGCATATATTTCGTGTTATTACCTAATTTTGTCAGCCATTTCGGACATCACATTGCACTGTAGTATGTGGAAATAGCACTATTTATGTGAAACTATTGGTAAACTGTAAACATTTGTCAGTTGGCAATAGGATAAAGACTTCCGGCTCCTCGGGCTGGTGCGAATATTTCAATGTCCGTATGTGACAAACCGTTGGTTTGTGACACGCCATTACGCGTCTCTCGCTCGCTGCGCTCGCTCGAAAGCTATATCCTAACCTACAACCAATCCATCTTCCGTTCATTATTCGATATGGTGGCGACATATTTCGAATTTGCGAACGAGTCGGATCGGTTGTGAGGTTGGACTAGATTTTTACGAGCGAGCGGAGCGAGCGAGCCACGGTCACAATTTCCAAGCTATACATATACCTTATATTGCCTTGCATATATTTCGTGTTATTACCTAATTTTGTCAGCCATTTCGGACATCACATTGCACTGTAGTATGTGGAAATAGTACTATTTATGTAAACTATAGGTAAACTGTAAACATTTGTCAGTAGGCAATAGGATAAAGACTTCCGGCTCCTCGGGCTGGTGCGAATATTTCAATGTCCGTATGTGCCAAACCGATGGTTTGTGACACACCTTTACGCGTCTCACGCTCGCTGCGGTCGCTCGAAAACTATAGCCTAACCTACAACCAATCCATCTTCCGTTCATTATTCGATATGGTGGCGACATATTTCGAATTTGCGAACGTGTCGGATCGGTTGTGAGGTTGGACTAGATTTTTACGAGCGAGCGGAGCGAGCGAGCAACGGTCACAATTTCCAAGCTATACATACACCTTATATTGCCTTGCATATATTTCGTGTTATTACCTAATTTTGTCAGCCATTTCGGACAACACATTGCACTCTAGTATGTGGAAATAGTACTATTTATGTGAAACTATTGGTAAACTGTATACATTTGTCAGTAGGCAATAGGATAAATGGCTCCCGGCTCCTCGGGCTGGTGCGAATATTTCACTGTCCGTATGTGCCAAACCGTTGGTTTGTGACACACCTTTACGCGTCTCACGCTCGCTGCGCTCGCTCGAAAACTATATCCTAACCTACAACCAATCCATCTTCCGTTCATTATTCGGTATGGTGGCGACATATTTCGAATTTGCGAACGTGTCGGATCGGTTGTGAGGTTGGACTAGATTTTTACGAGCGAGCGGAGCGAGCGAGCAACGGTCACAATTTCCAAGCCATACGTGTACCTCATATTGCCTTGCATGTATTTCGTGTTATTACCTAATTTTGTCAGCCATTTCGGACATCACATTGCACTGTACTATGAGGAAGTAGTACTATTTATGTGAAACTATAGGTAAACTGTAAACATTTGTCAGTAGGCAATAGGATAAAGGCTCCCGGCTCCTCGGGCTGGTGCGAATATTTCAATGTCCGTATGTGACAAACCGTTGGTTTGTGACACGCCATTACGCGTCCCTCGCTCGCTGCCCTCGCTCGAAAGCTATATCCTAACCTACAACCAATCCATCTTCCGTTCATTATTCGGTATGGTGGCGACATATTTCGAATTTGCGAACGTGAAGGATCGGTTGTGAGGTTGGACTAGATTTTTACGAGCGAGCGGAGCGAGCGAGCCACGGTCACAATTTCCAAGCTATACATATACCTTCTATTGCCTTGCATATATTTCGTGTTATTACCTAATTTTGTCAGCCATTTCGGACATCACATTGCACTCTAGTATGTGGAAATAGTACTATTTATGTGAAACTATTGGTAAACTGTATACATTTGTCAGTAGGCAATAGGATAAATGGCTCCCGGCTCCTCGGGCTGGTGCGAATATTTCACTGTCCGTATGTGCCAAACCGTTGGTTTGTGACACACCTTTACGCGTCTCACGCTCGCTGCGCTCGCTCGAAAACTATATCCTAACCTACAACCAATCCATCTTCCGTTCATTATTCGGTATGGTGGCCACATATTTCGAATTTGCGAACGTGTCGGATCGGTTGTGTGGTTGGACTAGATTTTTACGAGCGAGCGGAGCGAGCGAGCAACGGTCACAATTTCCAAGCCATACGTGTACCTCATATTGCCTTGCATGTATTTCGTGTTATTACCTAATTTTGTCAGCCATTTCGGACATCACATTGCACTGTACTATGAGGAAGTAGTACTATTTATGTGAAACTATAGGTAAACTGTAAACATTTGTCAGTAGGCAATAGGATAAAGGCTCCCGGCTCCTCGGGCTGGTGCGAATATTTCAATGTCCGTATGTGACAAACCGTTGGTTTGTGACACGCCATTACGCGTCCCTCGCTCGCTGCCCTCGCTCGAAAGCTATATCCTAACCTACAACCAATCCATCTTCCGTTCATTATTCGGTATGGTGGCGACATATTTCGAATTTGCGAACGTGTCGGATCGTTTGTGAGGTTGGACTAGATTTTTACGAGCGAGCGGAGCGAGCGATCAACGGCGTCAATTTCCAAGCTATACATATATCTTATATTGCCTTGCATATGTTTCGTGTTGTTACCTAATTTTGTCAGCCATTTCTGACATCACATTGCACTTTACCATGTGGAAATAGTACTATTTATATGAAACTATTCATATACTGTAAACATTTGTCAGTAGGCAATAGCATAAAGACTTCCGGCTCCTCGGGCTGGTGCGAATATTTCAATGTCCGTATGTGCCAAACCGTTGGTTTGTGACACACCTTTACGCGTCCCTCCCTCGCTGCGCTCGCTCGAAACCTATAGCCTAACCTAAAACCAATCCATCTTGCGTTCATTATCCGATATGGTGGCGACATATTTCGAATTTGCGAACGTGTCGTATCGGTTGTGAGGTTGGACTAGATTTTTACGAGCGAGCGGAGCGAGCGAGCAACGGTGACAATTTCCAAGCTATACATATATCTTATATTGCCTTGCATATGTTTCGTGTTGTTACCTAATTTTGTCAGCCATTTCTGACATCACATTGCACTTTACTATGTGGAAATAGTACTATTTATATGAAACTATTCATATACTGTAAACATTTGTCAGTAGGCAATAGGATAAAGACTTCCGGCTCCTCGGGCTGGTGCGAATATTTCAATGTCCGTATGTGCCAAACCGTTGGTTTGTGACACACATTTACGCGTCCCTCGCTCGCTGCGCTCGCTCGAAAGCTATAGCCTAACCTAAAACCAATCCATCTTGCGTTCATTATTCGATATGGTGGCGACATATTTCGAATTTGCGAACGTGTCGGATCGCTTGTGAGGTTGGACTAGATTTTTACGAGCGAGCGGAGCGAGCGAGCAACGGTGACAATTTCCAAGCTATACATATACCTTATATTGCCTTGCATATATTTCGTGTTATTACCTAATTTTGTCAGCCATTTCTGACATCTCATTGCACTTTACTATGTGGAAATAGTACTATTTATGTGAAACTAATCATAAACTGTAAACATTTGTCAGTATGCAATATGATAAAGACTTCCGGCTCCTCGGGCTGGTGCGAATATTTCAATGTCCGTATGTAACAAAACCGTTTGTTTGTGACAAACCTTTACGCGTCTCTCGCTCGCTGCGCTCGCTCGAAAGCTATAGCCTAACCTAAAACCGAACCATCTTGTGTTCATTATTCGATATGGTGGAGCCATATTTCGAATTTGCGAAAGTGTCGTATCGGTTGTGAGGTTGGACTAGATTTTTACGAGCGAGCGGAGCGAGCGAGCAACGGTGACAATTTCCAAGCTATACATATATCTTATATTGCCTTGCATATGTTTCGTGTTGTTACCTAATTTTGTCAGCCATTTCTGACATCACATTGCACTTTACTATGTGGAAATAGTACTATTTATATGAAACTATTCATATACTGTAAACATTTGTCAGTAGGCAATAGGATAAAGACTTCCGGCTCCTCGGGCTGGTGCGAATATTTCAATGTCCGTATGTGCCAAACCGTTGGTTTGTGACACACCTTTACGCGTCCCTCGCTCGCTGCGCTCGCTCGAAAACTATAGCCTAACCTAAAACCAATCCATCTTGCGTTCATTCTTCGATATGGTGGCGACATATTTCGAATTTGCGAACGTGTCGGATCGCTTGTGAGGTTGGACTAGATTTTTACGAGCAAGCGGAGCGAGCGGGCAACGGTGACAATTTCCAAGCTTTACATATACCTTATATTGCCTTGCATTTGTTTAGTGTTATTACCTAATTTTGTCAGCCATTTCGGACATCACATTGCACTGTAGTATGTGGAAATAGTACTATTTATGTGAAACTATTCATAAACTGTAAACATTTGTCACTATGCAATAGGATAAAGACTTCCGGCTCCTCGGGCTGGTGCGAATATTTCAATGTGCGTATGTAACAAAACCGTTGGTTTGTGACACAACTTTACGCGTCTCACGCCCGCTGCGGTCGCTCGAAAACTATAGCCTAACCTAAAACCAATCCTTCTTGCGTTCATTATTCCATATGGTGGCGACATATTTCGAATTTGCGAACGTGTCGGATCGGTTGTGAGGTTGGACTAGATTTTTACGAGCGAGCGGAGCGAGCGAGCAACGGTCACAATTTCCAAGCTATACATACACCTTATATTGCCTTGCACATATTTCGTGTTAGTACCTAATTTTATCAGACATTTCGGACATCACATTGCACTGTACTATGAGGAAGTAGTGCTATTTATGTGAAACTATAGGTAAACTGTAAACATTTGTCAGTAGGCAATAGGATAAAGACTTCCCGCTCCTCGGGCTGGTGCGAATATTTCAATGTCCGTATGTGACAAACCGTTGGTTTGTGACACACCATTACGCGTCTCTCGCTCGCTGCGCTCGCTCGAAAGCTATATCCTAACCTACAAACAATCCATCTTCCGTTCATTATTCGATATGGTGGCGACATATTTCGAATTTGCGAACGTGTCGGATCGGTTGTGAGGTTGGACCAGATTTTTAAGAGCGAGCGGAGCGAGCGAGCCACGGTCACAATTTCCAAGCTATACATATACCTTATATTGCCTTGCATATATTTCGTGTTATTACCTAATTTTGTCAGCCATTTCGGACATCACATTGCACTGTAGTATGTGGAAATAGCACTATTTATGTGAAACTATTGGTAAACTGTAAACATTTGTCAGTTGGCAATAGGATAAAGACTTCCGGCTCCTCGGGCTGGTGCGAATATTTCAATGTCCGTATGTGACAAACCGTTGGTTTGTGACACGCCATTACGCGTCTCTCGCTCGCTGCGCTCGCTCGAAAGCTATATCCTAACCTACAACCAATCCATCTTCCGTTCATTATTCGATATGGTGGCGACATATTTCGAATTTGCGAACGAGTCGGATCGGTTGTGAGGTTGGACTAGATTTTTACGAGCGAGCGGAGCGAGCGAGCCACGGTCACAATTTCCAAGCTATACATATACCTTATATTGCCTTGCATATATTTCGTGTTATTACCTAATTTTGTCAGCCATTTCGGACATCACATTGCACTCTAGTATGTGGAAATAGTACTATTTATGTGAAACTATTGGTAAACTGTATACATTTGTCAGTAGGCAATAGGATAAATGGCTCCCGGCTCCTCGGGCTGGTGCGAATATTTCACTGTCCGTATGTGCCAAACCGTTGGTTTGTGACACACCTTTACGCGTCTCACGCTCGCTGCGCTCGCTCGAAAACTATATCCTAACCTACAACCAATCCATCTTCCGTTCATTATTCGGTATGGTGGCGACATATTTCGAATTTGCGAACGTGTCGGATCGGTTGTGAGGTTGGACTAGATTTTTACGAGCGAGCGGAGCGAGCGAGCAACGGTCACAATTTCCAAGCCATACGTGTACCTCATATTGCCTTGCATGTATTTCGTGTTATTACCTAATTTTGTCAGCCATTTCTGACATCTCATTGCACTTTACTATGTGGAAATAGTACTATTTATGTGAAACTAATCATAAACTGTAAACATTTGTCAGTATGCAATAGGATAAAGACTTCCGGCTCCTCGGGCTGGTGCGAATATTTCAATGTCCGTATGTAACAAAACCGTTTGTTTGTGACAAACCTTTACGCGTCTCTCGCTCGCTGCGCTCGCTCGAAAGCTATAGCCTAACCTAAAACCGAACCATCTTGTGTTCATTATTCGATATGGTGGAGCCATATTTCGAATTTGCGAAAGTGTCGTATCGGTTGTGAGGTTGGACTAGATTTTTACGAGCGAGCGGAGCGAGCGAGCAACGGTGACAATTTCCAAGCTATACATATATTTTATATTGCCTTGCATATATTTCCTGTTATTACCTAATTTTGTCAGCCATTTCGGACATCACATTGCACTGTAGTATGTGGAAATAGTACTATTTATGTGAAACTATAGGTAAACTGTATACATTTGTCAGTAGGCAATAGGATAAAGACTTCCGTCTCCTCGGGCTGGTGCGAATATTTCAATGTCCGTATGTGCCAAACCGTTGGTTTGTGACACACATTTACGCGTCCCCCGCTCGCTGCGATCGCTCGAAAACTATAGCCTAACCTAAAACCAATCCATCTTGCGTTCATTCTTCGATATGGTGGCGACATATTTCGAATTTGCGAACGTGTCGGATCGCTTGTGAGGTTGGACTAGATTTTTACGAGCAAGCGGAGCGAGCGAGCAACGGTCACAATTTCCAAGCTATACATACACCTTATATTGCCTTGCACATATTTCGTGTTAGTACCTAATTTTGTCAGACATTTCGGACATCACATTGCACTGTACTATGAGGAAGTAGTGCTATTTATGTGAAACTATAGGTAAACTGTAAACATTTGTCAGTAGGCAATAGGATAAAGACTTCCCGCTCCTCGGGCTGGTGCGAATATTTCAATGTCCGTATGTGACAAACCGTTGGTTTGTGACACACCATTACGCGTCTCTCGCTCGCTGCGCTCGCTCGAAAGCTATATCCTAACCTACAAACAATCCATCTTCCGTTCATTATTCGATATGGTGGCGACATATTTCGAATTTGCGAACGTGTCGGATCGGTTGTGAGGTTGGACCAGATTTTTAAGAGCGAGCGGAGCGTGCGAGCCACGGTCACAATTTCCAAGCTATACATATACCTTATATTGCCTTGCATATATTTCGTGTTATTACCTAATTTTGTCAGCCATTTCGGACATCACATTGCACTGTAGTATGTGGAAATAGCACTATTTATGTGAAACTATTGGTAAACTGTAAACATTTGTCAGTTGGCAATAGGATAAAGACTTCCGGCTCCTCGGGCTGGTGCGAATATTTCAATGTCCGTATGTGACAAACCGTTGGTTTGTGACACGCCATTACGCGTCTCTCGCTCGCTGCGCTCGCTCGAAAGCTATATCCTAACCTACAACCAATCCATCTTCCGTTCATTATTCGATATGGTGGCGACATATTTCGAATTTGCGAACGAGTCGGATCGGTTGTGAGGTTGGACTAGATTTTTACGAGCGAGCGGAGCGAGCGAGCCACGGTCACAATTCCAAGCTATACATATACCTTATATTGCCTTGCATATATTTCGTGTTATTACCTAATTTTGTCAGCCATTTCGGACATCACATTGCACTGTAGTATGTGGAAATAGTACTATTTATGTAAACTATAGGTAAACTGTAAACATTTGTCAGTAGGCAATAGGATAAAGACTTCCGGCTCCTCGGGCTGGTGCGAATATTTCAATGTCCGTATGTGCCAAACCGATGGTTTGTGACACACCTTTACGCGTCTCACGCTCGCTGCGGTCGCTCGAAAACTATAGCCTAACCTACAACCAATCCATCTTCCGTTCATTATTCGATATGGTGGCGACATATTTCGAATTTGCGAACGTGTCGGATCGGTTGTGAGGTTGGACTAGATTTTTACGAGCGAGCGGAGCGAGCGAGCAACGGTCACAATTTCCAAGCTATACATACACCTTATATTGCCTTGCATATATTTCGTGTTATTACCTAATTTTGTCAGCCATTTCGGACAACACATTGCACTCTAGTATGTGGAAATAGTACTATTTATGTGAAACTATTGGTAAACTGTATACATTTGTCAGTAGGCAATAGGATAAATGGCTCCCGGCTCCTCGGGCTGGTGCGAATATTTCACTGTCCGTATGTGCCAAACCGTTGGTTTGTGACACACCTTTACGCGTCTCACGCTCGCTGCGCTCGCTCGAAAACTATATCCTAACCTACAACCAATCCATCTTCCGTTCATTATTCGGTATGGTGGCGACATATTTCGAATTTGCGAACGTGTCGGATCGGTTGTGAGGTTGGACTAGATTTTTACGAGCGAGCGGAGCGAGCGAGCAACGGTCACAATTTCCAAGCCATACGTGTACCTCATATTG
>NW_026109332.1:0-50694 GCF_024516045.1 Bombus affinis | reverse complement strand
GAGAGACGCGTATATGTGTGTCATAAACCAACGGTTTGGCACATACGGACATTGAAATATTCGCACCAGCCCGAGGAGCCGGAAGTATTTATCCTATTGCCTACCGACACATGTTTACAGTTTATGAATAGTTTCACATAAATAGTACTATTTCCTCATTGTACAGTGCAATGTGATGTCCGAAATGGCTGACAAAATTAGGTAATAACACGAAATATATGGAAGGCAATATAAGGTATATGTACAGCTTGGAAATTGTGACCGTTGCTCGCTCGCTCCGCTCGCTCGTAAAAATCTAGTCCAACCTCACAACCGATCCGACACGTTCGCAAATTTGAAATTTCTCGAAACCATATCGTATAATGAACGGAGGATGGATTGGTTTTAGGTTAGGCTATAGCTTTCGTGCGAGAGGAGCGAACGAGAGACGTGTAAAGGTGTGTCAGAAACCATCGGTTTGGCACATACGGACTCTGATTTATTCGCACCATCCCGAGGAGCCGGAAGTCTTTATCCTATTGCCTTCTGACAAATGTTTACGATTTACCAATAGTTTCACATAATTAGTACCGTTTCCTCATAGTACAGTGCAACGTGATGTCCGAAATGGCTGACAAAATTAGGTACAAGCACGAAATATATGCAAGACAATATATGGTATATGTATAGCTTGGAAATTGTGACCGTTGCTCGCTCGCTCCGCTCGCTCGTAAAAATCTAGTCCAACCCCACAACCGATCCGACACGTTCGCAAATTTGAAATATGTCGCCATCATATCGAATAATGAACGCAAGGTGGATTGGTTTTAGGTTAGGCTATAGTTTTCGAGCGAGCGCAGCGAGCGAGAAACGAGTATAGGTGTGTGATAAACCAACGGTTTGGCACATACGGACATTGAAATATTCGCACCAGCCCGAGGAGCCGGATGTATTTATCCTGTTGCCTATCGTCACATGTTTACAGTTTATGAATAGTGTCACATAAATATTACTATTTCCTCACAGTACAGTGCAATGTGATGTCCGAAATGGCTGACAAAATTAGGTAATAACACGAAATATATGGAAGGCAATATAAGGTATATGTATAGCTTGGAAATTGTGACCGTTGCTCGCTCGCTCCGCTCGCTCGTAAAAATCTAGTCCAACCCCACAACCGATCCGACACGTTCGCAAATTTGAAATATGTCGCCATCATATCGAATAATGAACGCAAGGTGGATTGGTTTTAGGTTAGGCTATAGTTTTCGAGCGAGCGCAGCGAGCGAGAGACGAGTATAGGTGTGTGATAAACCAACGGTTTGGCACATACGGACATTGAAATATTCGCACCAGCCCGAGGAGCCGGATGTATTTATCCTGTTGCCTATCGTCACATGTTTACAGTTTATGAATAGTTTCACATAAATATTACTATTTCCTCACAGTACAGTGCAATGTGATGTCCGAAATGGCTGACAAAATTAGGTAATAACACGAAATATATGGAAGGCAATATAAGGTATATGTATAGCTTGGAAATTGTGACCGTTGCTCGCTCGCTCCGCTCGCTCGTAAAAATCTAGTCCAACCTCACAACCGATCCCACACTTTCGCAAATTTGAAATATGTCGCCACCATATCGAATAATGAACGCAAGATGGATTGGTTTTAGGTTAGGCTATAGTTTTCGAGCGAGCGCAGCGAGCGAGAGTCGTGTATAGGTGTGTCATAAACCAACGGTTTGGCACATACGGACATTGAAATATTCGCACCAGCCCGCGGAGCCGGAAGTCCTTATTCTATTGCCTTCTGACAAATGTTTACGGTTTACCAATAGTTTCACATAATTAGTACCGTTTCCTCATAGTACAGTGCAACGTGATGTCCGAAATGGCTGACATAATTAGGTACAAGCACGAAATATATGCAAGACAATATATGGTATATGTATAGCTTGGAAATTGTGACCGTTGCTCGCTCGCTCCGCTCGCTCGTAAAAATCTAGTCCAACCCCACAATCGATCCGACACGTTCGCAAATTTGAAATATGTCGCCATCATATCGAATAATGAACGCAAGGTGGATTGGTTTTGGGTTAGGCTATAGTTTTCTAGCGAGCGCAGCGAGCGAGAGACGCGTATAGGTGTGTCATAAACCAACGGTTTGGCACATACGGACATTGAAATATTCGCACCAGCCCGAGGAGCCGGAAGTATTTATCCTATTGCCTACCGACACATGTTTACAGTTTATGAATAGTTTCACATAAATAGTACTATTTCCTCATAGTACAGTGCAATGTGATGTCCGAAATGGCTGACAAAATTAGGTAATAACACGAAATATATGGAAGACAATATAAGGTATATGTACAGCTTGGAAATTGTGACCGTTGCTCGCTCGCTCCGCTCGCTCGTAAAAATCTAGTCCAACCCCACAACCGATCCGACACGTTCGCAAATTTGAAATTTCTCGAAACCATATCGTATAATGAACGGAGGATGGATTGGTTTTAGGTTAGGCTATAGCTTTCGTGCGAGAGGAGCGAACGAGAGACGTGTAAAGGTGTGTCAGAAACCATCGGTTTGGCACATACGGACTCTGATTTATTCGCACCATCCCGAGGAGCCGGAAGTCTTTATCCTATTGCCTTCTGACAAATGTTTACGATTTACCAATAGTTTCACATAATTAGTACCGTTTCCTCATAGTACAGTGCAACGTGATGTCCGAAATGGCTGACAAAATTAGGTACAAGCACGAAATATATGCAAGACAATATATGGTATATGTATAGCTTGGAAATTGTGACCGTTGCTCGCTCGCTCCGCTCGCTCGTAAAAATCTAGTCCAACCCCACAACCGATCCGACACGTTCGCAAATTTGAAATATGTCGCCATCATATCGAATAATGAACGCAAGGTGGATTGGTTTTAGGTTAGGCTATAGTTTTCGAGCGAGCGCAGCGAGCGAGAGACGAGTATAGGTGTGTGATAAACCAACGGTTTGGCACATACGGACATTGAAATATTCGCACCAGCCCGAGGAGCCGGATGTATTTATCCTGTTGCCTATCGTCACATGTTTACAGTTTATGAATAGTGTCACATAAATATTACTATTTCCTCACAGTACAGTGCAATGTGATGTCCGAAATGGCTGACAAAATTAGGTAATAACACGAAATATATGGAAGGCAATATAAGGTATATGTATAGCTTGGAAATTGTGACCGTTGCTCGCTCGCTCCGCTCGCTCGTAAAAATCTAGTCCAACCCCACAACCGATCCGACACGTTCGCAAATTTGAAATATGTCGCCATCATATCGAATAATGAACGCAAGGTGGATTGGTTTTAGGTTAGGCTATAGTTTTCGAGCGAGCGCAGCGAGCGAGAGACGAGTATAGGTGTGTGATAAACCAACGGTTTGGCACATACGGACATTGAAATATTCGCACCAGCCCGAGGAGCCGGATGTATTTATCCTGTTGCCTATCGTCACATGTTTACAGTTTATGAATAGTTTCACATAAATATTACTATTTCCTCACAGTACAGTGCAATGTGATGTCCGAAATGGCTGACAAAATTAGGTAATAACACGAAATATATGGAAGGCAATATAAGGTATATGTATAGCTTGGAAATTGTGACCGTTGCTCGCTCGCTCCGCTCGCTCGTAAAAATCTAGTCCAACCTCACAACCGATCCCACACTTTCGCAAATTTGAAATATGTCGCCACCATATCGAATAATGAACGCAAGATGGATTGGTATTAGGTTAGGCTATAGTTTTCGAGCGAGCGCAGCGAGCGAGAGTCGTGTATAGGTGTGTCATAAACCAACGGTTTGGCACATACGGACATTGAAATATTCGCACCAGCCCGCGGAGCCGGAAGTCCTTATCCTATTGCCTTCTGACAAATGTTTACGGTTTACCAATAGTTTCACATAATTAGTACCGTTTCCTCATAGTACAGTGCAACGTGATGTCCGAAATGGCTGACATAATTAGGTACAAGCACGAAATATATGCAAGACAATATATGGTATATGTATAGCTTGGAAATTGTGACCGTTGCTCGCTCGCGCCGCTCGCTCGTAAAAATCTAGTCCAACCCCACAACCGATCCGACACGTTCGCAAATTTGAAATATGTCGCCATCATATCGAATAATGAACGCAAGGTGGATTGGTTTTGGGTTAGGCTATAGTTTTCTAGCGAGCGCAGCGAGCGAGAGACGCGTATAGGTGTGTCATAAACCAACGGTTTGGCACATACGGACATTGAAATATTCGCACCAGCCCGAGGAGCCGGAAGTATTTATCCTATTGCCTACCGACACATGTTTACAGTTTATGAATAGTTTCACATAAATAGTACTATTTCCACATAGTGCAATGCAATGTGATGTCCGAAATCGCTGACAAAATTAGGTACAAGCACGAAATATATGCAAGACAATATATGGTATATGTATAGCTTGGAAATTGTGACCGTTGCTCGCTCGCTCCGCTCGCTCGTAAAAATCTAGTCCAACCCCACAACCGATCCGACACGTTCGCAAATTTGAAATTTCTCGCCACCATATCGAGTAATGAACGGAGGATGGATTGGTTTTAGGTTAGGCTATAGCTTTCGTGCGAGAGGAGCGAACGAGAGACGCGTAAAGGTGTGTCACAAATCATCGGTTTGGCACATACGGACTCTGATATATTCGCACCAGCCCGAGGAGCCGGATGTATTTATCCTGTTGCTTACCGACACATGTTTACAGTTTATGAATAGTTTCACATTAATATTACTATTTCCTCACAGTACAGTGCAATGTGATGTCCGAAATGGCTGACAAAATTAGGTAATAACACGAAATATATGGAAGGCAATATAAGGCATATGTATAGCTTGGAAATTGTGACCGTTGCTCGCTCGCTCCGCTCGCTCGTAAAAATCTAGTCCAACCTCACAACCGATCCCACACGTTCGCAAATTTGAAATATGTCGCCACCATATCGAATAATGAACGCAAGATGGATTGGTTTTAGGTTAGGCTATAGTTTTCGAGCGAGCGCAGCGAGCGAGAGTCGTGTATAGGTGTGTCATAAACCAACGGTTTGGCACATACGGACATTGAAATATTCGCACCAGCCCGCGGCGCCGGAAGTCCTTATCCTATTGCCTTCTGACAAATGTTTGCGGTTTACCAATAGTTTCACATAATTAGTACCCTTTCCTCATAGTACAGTGCAACGTGATGTCCGAAATGGCTGACATAATTAGGTACAAGCACGAAATATATGCAAGACAATATATGGTATATGTATAGCTTGCAAATTGTGACCGTTGCTCGCTCGCTCCGCTCGCTCGTAAAAATCTAGTCCAACCCCACAACCGATCCGACACGTTCGCAAATTTGAAATATGTCGCCATCATATCGAATAATGAACGCAAGGTGGATTGGTTATAGGTTAGGCTATAGTTTTCTAGCGAGCGCAGCGAGCGAGAGACGCGTATAGGTGTGTCATAAACCAACGGTTTGGCACATACGGACATTGAAATATTCGCACCACCCCGAGGATCCGGAAGTATTTATCCTATTGCCTACCGACACATGTTTACAGTTTATGAATAGTTTCACATAAATAGTACTATTTCCACATAGTACAATGCAATGTGATGTCCGAAATGGCTGATAAAATTAGGTACAAGCACGAAATATATGCAAGACAATATATGGTATATGTATAGCTTGGAAATTGTGACCGTTGCTCGCTCGCTCCGCTCGCTCGTAAAAATCTAGTCCAACCCCACAACCGATCCGACACGTTCGCAAATTTGAAATTTCTCGCCACCATATCGAATAATGAACGGAGGATGGATTGGTTTTAGGTTAGGCTATAGCTTTCGTGCGAGAGGAGCGAACGAGAGACGCGTAAAGGTGTGTCACAAACCATCGGTTTGGCACATACGGACTCTGATATATTCGCACCAGCCCGAGGAGCCGGAAGTCTTTATCCTATTGCCTACCGACACATGTTTACAGTTTATGAATAGTTTCACATAATTAGTACTATTTCCACATAGTACAATGCAATGTGATGTCCGAAATGGCTGACAAAATTAGGTACAAGCACGAAATATATGCAAGACAATATATGGTATATGTACAGCTTGGAAATTGTGACCGTTGCTCGCTCGCTCCGCTCGCTCGTAAAAATCTAGTCCAACCCCACAACCGATCCGACACGTTCGCAAATTTGAAATTTCTCGCCACCATATCGAGTAATGAACGGAGGATGGATTGGTTTTAGGTTAGGCTATAGCTTTCGTGCGAGAGGAGCGAACGAGAGACGCGTAAAGGTGTGTCACAAACCATCGGTTTGGCACATACGGACTCTGATATATTCGCACCAGCCCGAGGAGCCGGAAGTCTTTATCCTATTGCCTTCTGACAAATGTTTACGGTTTACCAATAGTTTCACATAATTAGTACCGTTTCCTCATAGTACAGTGCAACGTGATGTCCGAAATGGCTGACAAAATTAGGTACAAGCACGAAATATATGCAAGACAATATATGGTATATGTATAGCTTGGAAATTGTGACCGTTGCTCGCTCGCTCCGCTCTCTCGTAAAAATCTAGTCCAACCCCTCAACCGATCCGACACGTTCGCAAATTTGAAATATGTCGCCATCATATCGAATAATGAACGCAAGGTGGATTGGTTTTAGGTTAGGCTATAGTATTCGAGCGAGCGCAGCGAGCGAGAGACGCGTATAGGTGTGTCATAAACCAACGGTTTGGCACATACGGACATTGAAATATTCGCACCAGCCCGAGGAGCCGGAAGTATTTATCCTATTGCCTACCGACACATGTTTACAGTTTATGAATAGTTTCACATAAATAGTACTATTTCCACATAGTACAATGCAATGTGATGTCCGAAATGGCTGACAAAATTAGGTACAAGCACGAAATATATGCAAGACAATATATGGTATATGTATAGCTTGGAAATTGTGACCGTTGCTCGCTCGCTCCGCTCGCTCGTAAAAATCTAGTCCAACCCCACAACCGATCCGACACGTTCGCAAATTTGAAATTTCTCGCCACCATATCGAATAATGAACGGAGGATGGATTGGTTTTAGGTTAGGCTATAGCTTTCGTGCGAGAGGAGCGAACGAGGGACGCGTAAAGGTGTGTCACAAACCATCGGTTTGGCACATACGGACATTGAAATATTCGCACCAGCCCGAGGAGCCGGAAGTATTTATCCTATTGCCTACCGACACATGTTTACAGTTTATGAATAGTTTCACATAAATAGTACTATTTCCACATAGTACAATGCAAGGTGATGTCCGAAATGGCTGACAAAATTAGGTACAAGCACGAAATATGTGCAAGACTGTTGAAGTGGTCACCACTTCTAGGAAAACTCCACATCTGGTCTTTTTAGCTTTCTCAAGCGCTGAAGCCATCGACAGCACATAGACAAAAGAATAGCAGGGAGGCAGACCATAAACTGTAGACAGGCGACGTTGGCTTCGGGGTTTTCAGTCATAAAGTAACATTGCTAGCGTGCGGATCTGGACCAGCTCAAATTGTATTCCTGTATTTCATTATTAAGTCAAATATATACTTTGTATCTTACACTTCATCCACGCGTTTTTCTCTCTTTATATACTGAATAACCTCAACAAAGACAATATATGGTATATGTATAGCTTGGAAATTGTGACCGTTGCTCGCTCGCTGCGCTCGCTCGTAAAAATCTAGTCCAACCCCACAACCGATCCGACACGTTCGCAAATTTGAAATATGTCGCCATCATATCGAATAATGAACGCAAGATGGATTGGTTTTAGGTTAGGCTATAGTTTTCGAGCGAGCGCAGCGAGCGAGAGACGCGTATAGGTGTGTCATAAACCAACGGTTTGGCACATACGGACATTGAAATATTCGCACCAGCCCGAGGAGCCGGAAGTATTTATCCTATTGCCTACCGACACATGTTTACAGTTTATGAATAGTTTCACATAATTAGTACTATTTCCACATAGTACAATGCAATGTGATGTCCGAAATGGCTGACAAAATTAGGTACAAGCACGAAATATATGCAAGACAATATATGGTATATGTACAGCTTGGAAATTGTGACCGTTGCTCGCTCGCTCCGCTCGCTCGTAAAAATCTAGTCCAACCCCACAACCGATCCGACACGTTCGCAAATTTGAAATTTCTCGCCACCATATCGAGTAATGAACGGAGGATGGATTGGTTTTAGGTTAGGCTATAGCTTTCGTGCGAGAGGAGCGAACGAGAGACGCGTAAAGGTGTGTCACAAACCATCGGTTTGGCACATACGGACTCTGATATATTCGCACCAGCCCGAGGAGCCGGAAGTCTTTATCCTATTGCCTTCTGACAAATGTTTACGGTTTACCAATAGTGTCACATAATTAGTACCGTTTCCTCATAGTACAGTGCAACGTGATGTCCGAAATGGCTGACAAAATTAGGTACAAGCACGAAATATATGCAAGACAATATATGGTATATGTATAGCTTGGAAATTGTGACCGTTGCTCGCTCGCTCCGCTCGCTCGTAAAAATCTAGTCCAACCCCACAACCGATCCGACACGTTCGCAAATTTGAAATATGTCGCCATCATATCGAATAATGAACGCAAGGTGGATTGGTTTTAGGTTAGGCTATAGTTTTCGAGCGAGCGCAGCGAGCGAGAGACGCGTATAGGTGTGTCATAAACCAACGGTTTGGCACATACGGACATTGAAATATTCGCACCAGCCCGAGGAGCCGGACGTATTTATCCTGTTGCCTACCGACACATGTTTACAGTTTATGAATAGTTTCACATAAATATTACTATTTCCTCACAGTACAGTGCAATGTGATGTCCGAAATGGCTGACAAAATTAGGTAATAACACGAAATATATGGAAGGCAATATAAGGTATATGTATAGCTTGGAAATTGTGACCGTTGCTCGCTCGCTCCGCTCGCTCGTAAAAATCTAGTCCAACCTCACAACCGATCCCACACGTTCGCAAATTTGAAATATGTCGCCACCATATCGAATAATGAACGCAAGATGGATTGGTTTTAGGTTAGGCTATAGTTTTCGAGCGAGCGCAGCGAGCGAGAGTCGTGTATAGGTGTGTCATAAACCAACGGTTTGGCACATACGGACATTGAAATATTCGCACCAACCCGCGGAGCCGGAAGTCCTTATCCTATTGCCTTCTGACAAATGTTTACGGTTTACCAATAGTTTCACATAATTAGTACCCTTTCCTCATAGTACAGTGCAACGTGATGTCCGAAATGGCTGACATAATTAGGTACAAGCACGAAATATATGCAAGACAATATATGGTATATGTATAGCTTGCAAATTGTGACCGTTGCTCGCTCGCTCCGCTCGCTCGTAAAAATCTAGTCCAACCCCGCAACCGATCCGACACGTTCGCAAATTTGAAATATGTCGCCATCATATCGAATAATGAACGCAAGGTGGATTGGTTTTAGGTTAGGCTATAGTTTTCTAGCGAGCGCAGCGAGCGAGAGACGCGTAAAGGTGTGTCACAAACCATCGGTTTGGCACATACGGACTCTGATATATTCGCACCAGCCCGAGGAGCCGGAAGTCTTTATCCTATTGCCTTCTGACAAATGTTTACGGTTTACCAATAGTTTCACATAATTAGTACCGTTTCCACATAGTACAGTGCAACGTGATGTCCGAAATGGCTGACAAAATTAGGTACAAGCACGAAATATATGCAAGACAATATATGGTATATGTATAGCTTGGAAATTGTGACCGTTGCTCGCTCGCTCCGCTCGCTCGTAAAAATCTAGTCCAACCCCACAACCGATCCGACACGTTCGCAAATTTGAAATATGTCGCCATCATATCGAATAATGAACGCAAGATGGATTGGTTTTAGGTTAGGCTATAGTTTTCGAGCGAGCGCAGCGAGCGAGAGACGCGTATAGGTGTGTCATAAACCAACGGTTTGGCACATACGGACATTGAAATATTCGCACCAGCCCGAGGAGCCGGAAGTATTTATCCTATTGCCTACCGACACATGTTTACAGTTTATGAATAGTTTCACATAATTAGTACTATTTCCACATAGTACAATGCAATGTGATGTCCGAAATGGCTGACAAAATTAGGTACAAGCACGAAATATATGCAAGACAATATATGGTATATGTACAGCTTGGAAATTGTGACCGTTGCTCGCTCGCTCCGCTCGCTCGTAAAAATCTAGTCCAACCCCACAACCGATCCGACACGTTCGCAAATTTGAAATTTCTCGCCACCATATCGAGTAATGAACGGAGGATGGATTGGTTTTAGGTTAGGCTATAGCTTTCGTGCGAGAGGAGCGAACGAGAGACGCGTAAAGGTGTGTCACAAACCATCGGTTTGGCACATACGGACTCTGATATATTCGCACCAGCCCGAGGAGCCGGAAGTCTTTATCCTATTGCCTTCTGACAAATGTTTACGGTTTACCAATAGTGTCACATAATTAGTACCGTTTCCTCATAGTACAGTGCAACGTGATGTCCGAAATGGCTGACAAAATTAGGTACAAGCACGAAATATATGCAAGACAATATATGGTATATGTATAGCTTGGAAATTGTGACCGTTGCTCGCTCGCTCCGCTCGCTCGTAAAAATCTAGTCCAACCCCACAACCGATCCGACACGTTCGCAAATTTGAAATATGTCGCCATCATATCGAATAATGAACGCAAGGTGGATTGGTTTTAGGTTAGGCTATAGTTTTCGAGCGAGCGCAGCGAGCGAGAGACGCGTATAGGTGTGTCATAAACCAACGGTTTGGCACATACGGACATTGAAATATTCGCACCAGCCCGAGGAGCCGGATGTATTTATCCTGTTGCCTACCGACACATGTTTACAGTTTATGAATAGTTTCACATAAATATTACTATTTCCTCACAGTACAGTGCAATGTGATGTCCGAAATGGCTGACAAAATTAGGTAATAACACGAAATATATGGAAGGCAATATAAGGTATATGTATAGCTTGGAAATTGTGACCGTTGCTCGCTCGCTCCGCTCGCTCGTAAAAATCTAGTCCAACCTCACAACCGATCCCACACGTTCGCAAATTTGAAATATGTCGCCACCATATCGAATAATGAACGCAAGATGGATTGGTTTTAGGTTAGGCTATAGTTTTCGAGCGAGCGCAGCGAGCGAGAGTCGTGTATAGGTGTGTCATAAACCAACGGTTTGGCACATACGGACATTGAAATATTCGCACCAGCCCGCGGAGCCGGAAGTCCTTATCCTATTGCCTTCTGACAAATGTTTACGGTTTACCAATAGTTTCACATAATTAGTACCCTTTCCTCATAGTACAGTGCAACGTGATGTCCGAAATGGCTGACATAATTAGGTACAAGCACGAAATATATGCAAGACAATATATGGTATATGTATAGCTTGCAAATTGTGACCGTTGCTCGCTCGCTCCGCTCGCTCGTAAAAATCTAGTCCAACCCCACAACCGATCCGACACGTTCGCAAATTTGAAATATGTCGCCATCATATCGAATAATGAACGCAAGGTGGATTGGTTTTAGGTTAGGCTATAGTTTTCTAGCGAGCGCAGCGAGCGAGAGACGCGTAAAGGTGTGTCACAAACCATCGGTTTGGCACATACGGACTCTGATATATTCGCACCAGCCCGAGGAGCCGGAAGTCTTTATCCTATTGCCTTCTGACAAATGTTTACGGTTTACCAATAGTTTCACATAATTAGTACCGTTTCCACATAGTACAGTGCAACGTGATGTCCGAAATGGCTGACAAAATTAGGTACAAGCACGAAATATATGCAAGACAATATATGGTATATGTATAGCTTGGAAATTGTGACCGTTGCTCGCTCGCTCCGCTCGCTCGTAAAAATCTAGTCCAACCCCACAACCGATCCGACACGTTCGTAAATTTGAAATATGTCGCCATCATATCGAACAATGAACGCAAGGTGGATTGGTTTTAGGTTAGGCTATAGTTTTCGAGCGAGCGCAGCGAGCGAGAGACGCGCATAGGTGTGTCATAAATCAACGGTTTGGCACATACGGACATTGAAATATTCGCACCAGCCCGAGGAGCCGGAAGTATTTATCCTATTGCCTACCGACACATGTTTACAGTTTATGAATAGTTTCACATAAATAGTACCGTTTCCTCATAGTACAGTGCAACGTGATGTCCGAAATGGCTGACAAAATTAGGTACAAGCACGAAATATATGCAAGACAATATATGGTATATGTATAGCTTGGAAATTGTGACCGTTGCTCGCTCGCTCCGCTCGCTCGTGAAAATCTAGTCCAACCCCACAACCGATCCGACACGTTCGCAAATTTGAAATTTCTCGCCACCATATCGAATAATGAACGGAGGATGGATTGGTTTTAGGTTAGGCTATAGCTTTCGTGCGAGAGGAGCGAACGAGAGACGCGTAAAGGTGTGTCACAAACCATCGGTTTGGCACATACGGACTCTGATATATTCGCACCAGCCCGAGGAGCCGGAAGTCTTTATCCTATTGCCTTCTGACAAATGCTTACGGTTAACCAATAGTTTCACATAATTAGTACCGTTTCCTCATAGTACAGTGCAACGTGATGTCCGAAATGGCTGACAAAATTAGGTACAAGCACGAAATATATGCAAGACAATATATGGTGTATGTATAGCTTGGAAATTGTGACCGTTGCTCGCTCGCTCCGCTCGCTCGTAAAAATCTAGTCCAACCTCACAACCGATCCCACACGTTCGCAAATTTGAAATATGTCGCCACCATATCGAATAATGAACGCAAGATGGATTGGTTTTAGGTTAGGCTATAGTTTTCGAGCGAGCGCAGCGAGCGAGAGTCGTGTATAGGTGTGTCATAAACCAACGGTTTGGCACATACGGACATTGAAATATTCGCACCAGCCCGCGGAGCCGGAAGTCCTTATCCTATTGCCTTCTGACAAATGTTTACGGTTTACCAATAGTTTCACATAATTAGTACCCTTTCCTCATAGTACAGTGCAACGTGATGTCCGAAATGGCTGACATAATTAGGTACAAGCACGAAATATATGCAAGACAATATATGGTATATGTATAGCTTGCAAATTGTGACCGTTGCTCGCTCGCTCCGCTCGCTCGTAAAAATCTAGTCCAACCCCACAACCGATCCGACACGTTCGCAAATTTGAAATATGTCGCCATCATATCGAATAATGAACGCAAGGTGGATTGGTTTTAGGTTAGGCTATAGTTTTCTAGCGAGCGCAGCGAGCGAGAGACGCGTATAGGTGTGTCATAAACCAACGGTTTGGCACATACGGACATTGAAATATTCGCACCAGCCCGAGGAGCCGGAAGTATTTATCCTATTGCCTACCGACACATGTTTACAGTTTATGAATAGTTTCACATAAATAGTACTATTTCCACATAGTACAATGCAATGTGATGTCCGAAATGGCTGACAAAATTAGGTACAAGCACGAAATATATGCAAGACAATATATGGTATATGTATAGCTTGGAAATTGTGACCGTTGCTCGCTCGCTCCGCTCGCTCGTAAAAATCTAGTCCAACCCCACAACCGATCCGACACGTTCGCAAATTTGAAATATGTCGCCATCATATCGAATAATGAACGCAAGGTGGATTGGTTTTAGGTTAGGCTATAGTTTTCGAGCGAGCGCAGCGAGCGAGAGACGCGCATAGGTGTGTCATAAATCAACGGTTTGGCACATACGGACATTGAAATATTCGCACCAGCCCGAGGAGCCGGAAGTATTTATCCTGTTGCCTACCGACACATGTTTACAGTTTATGAATAGTTTCACATAAATATTACTATTTCCTCACAGTACAGTGCAATGTGATGTCCGAAATGGCTGACAAAATTAGGTAATAACACGAAATATATGGAAGGCAATATAAGGTATATGTATAGCTTGGAAATTGTGACCGTTGCTCGCTCGCTCCGCTCGCTCGTAAAAATCTAGTCCAACCTCACAACCGATCCCACACGTTCGCAAATTTGAAATATGTCGCCACCATATCGAATAATGAACGCAAGATGGATTGGTTTTAGGTTAGGCTATAGTTTTCGAGCGAGCGCAGCGAGCGAGAGACGCGCATAGGTGTGTCATAAATCAACGGTTTGGCACATACGGACATTGAAATATTCGCACCAGCCCGAGGAGCCGGAAGTATTTATCCTGTTGCCTACCGACACATGTTTACAGTTTATGAATAGTTTCACATAAATATTACTATTTCCTCACAGTACAGTGCAATGTGATGTCCGAAATGGCTGACAAAATTAGGTAATAACACGAAATATATGGAAGGCAATATAAGGTATATGTATAGCTTGGAAATTGTGACCGTTGCTCGCTCGCTCCGCTCGCTCGTAAAAATCTAGTCCAACCTCACAACCGATCCCACACGTTCGCAAATTTGAAATATGTCGCCACCATATCGAATAATGAACGCAAGATGGATTGGTTTTAGGTTAGGCTATAGTTTTCGAGCGAGCGCAGCGAGCGAGAGTCGTGTATAGGTGTGTCATAAACCAACGGTTTGGCACATACGGACATTGAAATATTCGCACCAGCCCGCGGAGCCGGAAGTCCTTATCCTATTGCCTTCTGACAAATGTTTACGGTTTACCAATAGTTTCACATAATTAGTACCCTTTCCTCATAGTACAGTGCAACGTGATGTCCGAAATGGCTGACATAATTAGGTACAAGCACGAAATATGTGCAAGACTGTTGAAGTGGTCACCACTTGTAGGAAAACACCACATCTGGTCTTTTTAGCTTTCTCAAGCGCTGAAGCCATCGACAGCACATAGACAAAAGAATAGCAGGGAGGCAGACCATAAACTGTAGACAGGCGACGTTGGCTTCGGGGTTTTCAGTCATAAAGTAACATTGCTAGCGTGCGGATCTGGACCAGCTCAAATTGTATTCCTGTATTTCATTATTAAGTCAAATATATACTTTGTATCTTACACTTCATCCACGCGTTTTTCTCTCTTTATATACTGAATAACCTCAACAAAGACAATATATGGTATATGTATAGCTTGGAAATTGTGACCGTTGCTCGCTCGCTGCGCTCGCTCGTAAAAATCTAGTCCAACCCCACAACCGATCCGACACGTTCGCAAATTTGAAATATGTCGCCATCATATCGAATAATGAACGCAAGGTGGATTGGTTTTAGGTTAGGCTATAGTTTTCGAGCGAGCGCAGCGAGCGAGAGACGCGCATAGGTGTGTCATAAATCAACGGTTTGGCACATACGGACATTGAAATATTCGCACCAGCCCGAGGAGCCGGAAGTATTTATCCTATTGCCTACCGACACATGTTTACAGTTTATGAATAGTTTCACATAAATAGTACCGTTTCCTCATAGTACAGTGCAACGTGATGTCTAAAATGGCTGACAAAATTAGGTACAAGCACGAAATATATGCAAGACAATATATGGTATATGTATAGCTTGGAAATTGTGACCGTTGCTCGCTCGCTCCGCTCGCTCGTAAAAATCTAGTCCAACCCCACAACCGATCCGACACGTTCGCAAATTTGAAATTTCTCGCCACCATATCGAGTAATGAACGGAGGATGGATTGGTTTTAGGTTAGGCTATAGCTTTCGTGCGAGAGGAGCGAACGAGAGACGCGTAAAGGTGTGTCACAAATCATCGGTTTGGCACATACGGACTCTGATATATTCGCACCAGCCCGAGGAGCCGGAAGTCTTTATCCTATTGCCTTCTGACAAATGTTTACGGTTTACCAATAGTGTCACATAATTAGTACCGTTTCCTCATAGTACAGTGCAACGTGATGTCCGAAATGGCTGACAAAATTAGGTACAAGCACGAAATATATGCAAGACAATATATGGTATATGTATAGCTTGGAAATTGTGACCGTTGCTCGCTCGCTCCGCTCGCTCGTAAAAATCTAGTCCAACCCCACAACCGATCCGACACGTTCGCAAATTTAAAATATGTCGCCATCATATCGAATAATGAACGCAAGGTGGATTGGTTTTAGGTTAGGCTATAGTTTTCGAGCGAGCGCAGCGAGCGAGAGACGCGTATAGGTGTGTCATAAACCAACGGTTTGGCACATACGGACATTGAAATATTCGCACCAGCCCGAGGAGCCGGATGTATTTATCCTGTTGCCTACCGACACATGTTTACAGTTTATGAATAGTTTCACATTAATATTACTATTTCCTCACAGTACAGTGCAATGTGATGTCCGAAATGGCTGGCAAAATTAGGTAATAACACGAAATATATGGAAGGCAATATAAGGCATATGTATAGCTTGGAAATTGTGACCGTTGCTCGCTCGCTCCGCTCGCTCGTAAAAATCTAGTCCAACCTCACAACCGATCCCACACGTTCGCAAATTTGAAATATGTCGCCACCATATCGAATAATGAACGCAAGATGGATTGGTTTTAGGTTAGGCTATAGTTTTCGAGCGAGCGCAGCGAGCGAGAGTCGTGTATAGGTGTGTCATAAACCAACGGTTTGGCACATACGGACATTGAAATATTCGCACCAGCCCGCGGCGCCGGAAGTCCTTATCCTATTGCCTTCTGACAAATGTTTGCGGTTTACCAATAGTTTCACATAATTAGTACCCTTTCCTCATAGTACAGTGCAACGTGATGTCCGAAATGGCTGACATAATTAGGTACAAGCACGAAATATATGCAAGACAATATATGGTATATGTATAGCTTGCAAATTGTGACCGTTGCTCGCTCGCTCCGCTCGCTCGTAAAAATCTAGTCCAACCCCACAACCGATCCGACACGTTCGCAAATTTGAAATATGTCGCCATCATATCGAATAATGAACGCAAGGTGGATTGGTTATAGGTTAGGCTATAGTTTTCTAGCGAGCGCAGCGAGCGAGAGACGCGTATAGGTGTGTCATAAACCAACGGTTTGGCACATACGGACATTGAAATATTCGCACCACCCCGAGGATCCGGAAGTATTTATCCTATTGCCTACCGACACATGTTTACAGTTTATGAATAGTTTCACATAAATAGTACTATTTCCACATAGTACAATGCAATGTGATGTCCGAAATGGCTGACAAAATTAGGTACAAGCACGAAATATATGCAAGACAATATATGGTATATGTATAGCTTGGAAATTGTGACCGTTGCTCGCTCGCTCCGCTCGCTCGTAAAAATCTAGTCCAACCCCACAACCGATCCGACACGTTCGCAAATTTGAAATTTCTCGCCACCATGTCGAATAATGAACGGAGGATGGATTGGTTTTAGGTTAGGCTATAGCTTTCGTGCGAGAGGAGCGAACGAGAGACGCGTAAAGGTGTGTCACAAACCATCGGTTTGGCACATACGGACTCTGATATATTCGCACCAGCTCGAGGAGCCGGAAGTCTTTATCCTATTGCCTACCGACACATGTTTACAGTTTATGAATAGTTTCACATAATTAGTACTATTTCCACATAGTACAATGCAATGTGATGTCCGAAATGGCTGACAAAATTAGGTACAAGCACGAAATATATGCAAGACAATATATGGTATATGTACAGCTTGGAAATTGTGACCGTTGCTCGCTCGCTCCGCTCGCTCGTAAAAATCTAGTCCAACCCCACAACCGATCCGACACGTTCGCAAATTTGAAATATGTCGCCACCATATCGAGTAATGAACGCAAGGTGGATTGGTTTTAGGTTAGGCTATAGTTTTCGAGCGAGCGCAGCGAGCGAGAGACGCGCATAGGTGTGTCATAAATCAACGGTTTGGCACATACGGACATTGAAATATTCGCACCAGCCCGAGGAGCCGGAAGTATTTATCCTGTTGCCTACCGACACATGTTTACAGTTTATGAATAGTTTCACATAAATATTACTATTTCCTCACAGTACAGTGCAATGTGATGTCCGAAATGGCTGACAAAATTAGGTAATAACACGAAATATATGGAAGGCAATATAAGGTATATGTATAGCTTGGAAATTGTGACCGTTGCTCGCTCGCTCCGCTCGCTCGTAAAAATCTAGTCCAACCTCACAACCGATCCCACACGTTCGCAAATTTGAAATATGTCGCCACCATATCGAATAATGAACGCAAGATGGATTGGTTTTAGGTTAGGCTATAGTTTTCGAGCGAGCGCAGCGAGCGAGAGACGCGCATAGGTGTGTCATAAATCAACGGTTTGGCACATACGGACATTGAAATATTCGCACCAGCCCGAGGAGCCGGAAGTATTTATCCTGTTGCCTACCGACACATGTTTACAGTTTATGAATAGTTTCACATAAATATTACTATTTCCTCACAGTACAGTGCAATGTGATGTCCGAAATGGCTGACAAAATTAGGTAATAACACGAAATATATGGAAGGCAATATAAGGTATATGTATAGCTTGGAAATTGTGACCGTTGCTCGCTCGCTCCGCTCGCTCGTAAAAATCTAGTCCAACCTCACAACCGATCCCACACGTTCGCAAATTTGAAATATGTCGCCACCATATCGAATAATGAACGCAAGATGGATTGGTTTTAGGTTAGGCTATAGTTTTCGAGCGAGCGCAGCGAGCGAGAGTCGTGTATAGGTGTGTCATAAACCAACGGTTTGGCACATACGGACATTGAAATATTCGCACCAGCCCGCGGAGCCGGAAGTCCTTATCCTATTGCCTTCTGACAAATGTTTACGGTTTACCAATAGTTTCACATAATTAGTACCCTTTCCTCATAGTACAGTGCAACGTGATGTCCGAAATGGCTGACATAATTAGGTACAAGCACGAAATATGTGCAAGACTGTTGAAGTGGTCACCACTTGTAGGAAAACACCACATCTGGTCTTTTTAGCTTTCTCAAGCGCTGAAGCCATCGACAGCACATAGACAAAAGAATAGCAGGGAGGCAGACCATAAACTGTAGACAGGCGACGTTGGCTTCGGGGTTTTCAGTCATAAAGTAACATTGCTAGCGTGCGGATCTGGACCAGCTCAAATTGTATTCCTGTATTTCATTATTAAGTCAAATATATACTTTGTATCTTACACTTCATCCACGCGTTTTTCTCTCTTTATATACTGAATAACCTCAACAAAGACAATATATGGTATATGTATAGCTTGGAAATTGTGACCGTTGCTCGCTCGCTGCGCTCGCTCGTAAAAATCTAGTCCAACCCCACAACCGATCCGACACGTTCGCAAATTTGAAATATGTCGCCATCATATCGAATAATGAACGCAAGGTGGATTGGTTTTAGGTTAGGCTATAGTTTTCGAGCGAGCGCAGCGAGCGAGAGACGCGCATAGGTGTGTCATAAATCAACGGTTTGGCACATACGGACATTGAAATATTCGCACCAGCCCGAGGAGCCGGAAGTATTTATCCTATTGCCTACCGACACATGTTTACAGTTTATGAATAGTTTCACATAAATAGTACCGTTTCCTCATAGTACAGTGCAACGTGATGTCTAAAATGGCTGACAAAATTAGGTACAAGCACGAAATATATGCAAGACAATATATGGTATATGTATAGCTTGGAAATTGTGACCGTTGCTCGCTCGCTCCGCTCGCTCGTAAAAATCTAGTCCAACCCCACAACCGATCCGACACGTTCGCAAATTTGAAATTTCTCGCCACCATATCGAGTAATGAACGGAGGATGGATTGGTTTTAGGTTAGGCTATAGCTTTCGTGCGAGAGGAGCGAACGAGAGACGCGTAAAGGTGTGTCACAAATCATCGGTTTGGCACATACGGACTCTGATATATTCGCACCAGCCCGAGGAGCCGGAAGTCTTTATCCTATTGCCTTCTGACAAATGTTTACGGTTTACCAATAGTGTCACATAATTAGTACCGTTTCCTCATAGTACAGTGCAACGTGATGTCCGAAATGGCTGACAAAATTAGGTACAAGCACGAAATATATGCAAGACAATATATGGTATATGTATAGCTTGGAAATTGTGACCGTTGCTCGCTCGCTCCGCTCGCTCGTAAAAATCTAGTCCAACCCCACAACCGATCCGACACGTTCGCAAATTTAAAATATGTCGCCATCATATCGAATAATGAACGCAAGGTGGATTGGTTTTAGGTTAGGCTATAGTTTTCGAGCGAGCGCAGCGAGCGAGAGACGCGTATAGGTGTGTCATAAACCAACGGTTTGGCACATACGGACATTGAAATATTCGCACCAGCCCGAGGAGCCGGATGTATTTATCCTGTTGCCTACCGACACATGTTTACAGTTTATGAATAGTTTCACATTAATATTACTATTTCCTCACAGTACAGTGCAATGTGATGTCCGAAATGGCTGACAAAATTAGGTAATAACACGAAATATATGGAAGGCAATATAAGGCATATGTATAGCTTGGAAATTGTGACCGTTGCTCGCTCGCTCCGCTCGCTCGTAAAAATCTAGTCCAACCTCACAACCGATCCCACACGTTCGCAAATTTGAAATATGTCGCCACCATATCGAATAATGAACGCAAGATGGATTGGTTTTAGGTTAGGCTATAGTTTTCGAGCGAGCGCAGCGAGCGAGAGTCGTGTATAGGTGTGTCATAAACCAACGGTTTGGCACATACGGACATTGAAATATTCGCACCAGCCCGCGGCGCCGGAAGTCCTTATCCTATTGCCTTCTGACAAATGTTTGCGGTTTACCAATAGTTTCACATAATTAGTACCCTTTCCTCATAGTACAGTGCAACGTGATGTCCGAAATGGCTGACATAATTAGGTACAAGCACGAAATATATGCAAGACAATATATGGTATATGTATAGCTTGCAAATTGTGACCGTTGCTCGCTCGCTCCGCTCGCTCGTAAAAATCTAGTCCAACCCCACAACCGATCCGACACGTTCGCAAATTTGAAATATGTCGCCATCATATCGAATAATGAACGCAAGGTGGATTGGTTATAGGTTAGGCTATAGTTTTCTAGCGAGCGCAGCGAGCGAGAGACGCGTATAGGTGTGTCATAAACCAACGGTTTGGCACATACGGACATTGAAATATTCGCACCACCCCGAGGATCCGGAAGTATTTATCCTATTGCCTACCGACACATGTTTACAGTTTATGAATAGTTTCACATAAATAGTACTATTTCCACATAGTACAATGCAATGTGATGTCCGAAATGGCTGACAAAATTAGGTACAAGCACGAAATATATGCAAGACAATATATGGTATATGTATAGCTTGGAAATTGTGACCGTTGCTCGCTCGCTCCGCTCGCTCGTAAAAATCTAGTCCAACCCCACAACCGATCCGACACGTTCGCAAATTTGAAATTTCTCGCCACCATGTCGAATAATGAACGGAGGATGGATTGGTTTTAGGTTAGGCTATAGCTTTCGTGCGAGAGGAGCGAACGAGAGACGCGTAAAGGTGTGTCACAAACCATCGGTTTGGCACATACGGACTCTGATATATTCGCACCAGCCCGAGGAGCCGGAAGTCTTTATCCTATTGCCTACCGACACATGTTTACAGTTTATGAATAGTTTCACATAATTAGTACTATTTCCACATAGTACAATGCAATGTGATGTCCGAAATGGCTGACAAAATTAGGTACAAGCACGAAATATATGCAAGACAATATATGGTATATGTACAGCTTGGAAATTGTGACCGTTGCTCGCTCGCTCCGCTCGCTCGTAAAAATCTAGTCCAACCCCACAACCGATCCGACACGTTCGCAAATTTGAAATTTCTCGCCACCATATCGAGTAATGAACGGAGGATGGATTGGTTTTAGGTTAGGCTATAGCTTTCGTGCGAGAGGAGCGAACGAGAGACGCGTAAAGGTGTGTCACAAACCATCGGTTTGGCACATACGGACTCTGATATATTCGCACCAGCCCGAGGAGCCGGAAGTCTTTATCCTATTGCCTTCTGACAAATGTTTACGGTTTACCAATAGTTTCACATAATTAGTACCGTTTCCTCATAGTACAGTGCAACGTGATGTCCGAAATGGCTGACAAAATTAGGTACAAGCACGAAATATATGCAAGACAATATATGGTATATGTATAGCTTGGAAATTGTGACCGTTGCTCGCTCGCTCCGCTCTCTCGTAAAAATCTAGTCCAACCCCTCAACCGATCCGACACGTTCGCAAATTTGAAATATGTCGCCATCATATCGAATAATGAACGCAAGGTGGATTGGTTTTAGGTTAGGCTATAGTATTCGAGCGAGCGCAGCGAGCGAGAGACGCGTATAGGTGTGTCATAAACCAACGGTTTGGCACATACGGACATTGAAATATTCGCACCAGCCCGAGGAGCCGGAAGTATTTATCCTATTGCCTACCGACACATGTTTACAGTTTATGAATAGTTTCACATAAATAGTACTATTTCCACATAGTACAATGCAATGTGATGTCCGAAATGGCTGACAAAATTAGGTACAAGCACGAAATATATGCAAGACAATATATGGTATATGTATAGCTTGGAAATTGTGACCGTTGCTCGCTCGCTCCGCTCGCTCGTAAAAATCTAGTCCAACCCCACAACCGATCCGACACGTTCGCAAATTTGAAATTTCTCGCCACCATATCGAATAATGAACGGAGGATGGATTGGTTTTAGGTTAGGCTATAGCTTTCGTGCGAGAGGAGCGAACGAGGGACGCGTAAAGGTGTGTCACAAACCATCGGTTTGGCACATACGGACATTGAAATATTCGCACCAGCCCGAGGAGCCGGAAGTATTTATCCTATTGCCTACCGACACATGTTTACAGTTTATGAATAGTTTCACATAAATAGTACTATTTCCACATAGTACAATGCAAGGTGATGTCCGAAATGGCTGACAAAATTAGGTACAAGCACGAAATATGTGCAAGACTGTTGAAGTGGTCACCACTTCTAGGAAAACTCCACATCTGGTCTTTTTAGCTTTCTCAAGCGCTGAAGCCATCGACAGCACATAGACAAAAGAATAGCAGGGAGGCAGACCATAAACTGTAGACAGGCGACGTTGGCTTCGGGGTTTTCAGTCATAAAGTAACATTGCTAGCGTGCGGATCTGGACCAGCTCAAATTGTATTCCTGTATTTCATTATTAAGTCAAATATATACTTTGTATCTTACACTTCATCCACGCGTTTTTCTCTCTTTATATACTGAATAACCTCAACAAAGACAATATATGGTATATGTATAGCTTGGAAATTGTGACCGTTGCTCGCTCGCTCCGCTCGCTCGTAAAAATCTAGTCCAACCCCACAACCGATCCGACACGTTCGCAAATTTGAAATATGTCGCCATCATATCGAATAATGAACGCAAGGTGGATTGGTTTTAGGTTAGGCTATAGTTTTCGAGCGAGCGCAGCGAGCGAGAGACGCGTATAGGTGTGTCATAAACCAACGGTTTGGCACATACGGACATTGAAATATTCGCACCAGCCCGAGGAGCCGGATGTATTTATCCTGTTGCCTACCGACACATGTTTACAGTTTATGAATAGTTTCACATAAATATTACTATTTCCTCACAGTACAGTGCAATGTGATGTCCGAAATGGCTGACAAAATTAGGTAATAACACGAAATATATGGAAGGCAATATAAGGTATATGTATAGCTTGGAAATTGTGACCGTTGCTCGCTCGCTCCGCTCGCTCGTAAAAATCTAGTCCAACCTCACAACCGATCCCACACGTTCGCAAATTTGAAATATGTCGCCACCATATCGAATAATGAACGCAAGATGGATTGGTTTTAGGTTAGGCTATAGTTTTCGAGCGAGCGCAGCGAGCGAGAGTCGTGTATAGGTGTGTCATAAACCAACGGTTTGGCACATACGGACATTGAAATATTCGCACCAGCCCGCGGAGCCGGAAGTCCTTATCCTATTGCCTTCTGACAAATGTTTACGGTTTACCAATAGTTTCACATAATTAGTACCCTTTCCTCATAGTACAGTGCAACGTGATGTCCGAAATGGCTGACATAATTAGGTACAAGCACGAAATATATGCAAGACAATATATGGTATATGTATAGCTTGCAAATTGTGACCGTTGCTCGCTCGCTCCGCTCGCTCGTAAAAATCTAGTCCAACCCCACAACCGATCCGACACGTTCGCAAATTTGAAATATGTCGCCATCATATCGAATAATGAACGCAAGGTGGATTGGTTTTAGGTTAGGCTATAGTTTTCTAGCGAGCGCAGCGAGCGAGAGACGCGTAAAGGTGTGTCACAAACCATCGGTTTGGCACATACGGACTCTGATATATTCGCACCAGCCCGAGGAGCCGGAAGTCTTTATCCTATTGCCTTCTGACAAATGTTTACGGTTTACCAATAGTTTCACATAATTAGTACCGTTTCCACATAGTACAGTGCAACGTGATGTCCGAAATGGCTGACAAAATTAGGTACAAGCACGAAATATATGCAAGACAATATATGGTATATGTATAGCTTGGAAATTGTGACCGTTGCTCGCTCGCTCCGCTCGCTCGTAAAAATCTAGTCCAACCCCACAACCGATCCGACACGTTCGTAAATTTGAAATATGTCGCCATCATATCGAACAATGAACGCAAGGTGGATTGGTTTTAGGTTAGGCTATAGTTTTCGAGCGAGCGCAGCGAGCGAGAGACGCGCATAGGTGTGTCATAAATCAACGGTTTGGCACATACGGACATTGAAATATTCGCACCAGCCCGAGGAGCCGGAAGTATTTATCCTATTGCCTACCGACACATGTTTACAGTTTATGAATAGTTTCACATAAATAGTACCGTTTCCTCATAGTACAGTGCAACGTGATGTCCGAAATGGCTGACAAAATTAGGTACAAGCACGAAATATATGCAAGACAATATATGGTATATGTATAGCTTGGAAATTGTGACCGTTGCTCGCTCGCTCCGCTCGCTCGTAAAAATCTAGTCCAACCCCACAACCGATCCGACACGTTCGCAAATTTGAAATTTCTCGCCACCATATCGAATAATGAACGGAGGATGGATTGGTTTTAGGTTAGGCTATAGCTTTCGTGCGAGAGGAGCGAACGAGAGACGCGTAAAGGTGTGTCACAAACCATCGGTTTGGCACATACGGACTCTGATATATTCGCACCAGCCCGAGGAGCCGGAAGTCTTTATCCTATTGCCTTCTGACAAATGCTTACGGTTAACCAATAGTTTCACATAATTAGTACCGTTTCCTCATAGTACAGTGCAACGTGATGTCCGAAATGGCTGACAAAATTAGGTACAAGCACGAAATATATGCAAGACAATATATGGTGTATGTATAGCTTGGAAATTGTGACCGTTGCTCGCTCGCTCCGCTCGCTCGTAAAAATCTAGTCCAACCCCACAACCGATCCGACACGTTCGCAAATTTGAAATATGTCGCCATCATATCGAATAATGAACGCAAGGTGGATTGGTTTTAGGTTAGGCTATAGTTTTCGAGCGAGCGCAGCGAGCGAGAGACGCGTATAGGTGTGTCACAAACCATCGGTTTGGCACATACGGACTCTGATATATTCGCACCAGCCCGAGGAGCCGGAAGTCTTTATCCTATTGCCTTCTGACAAATGTTTACGGTTTACCAATAGTTTCACATAATTAGTACCGTTTCCTCATAGTACAGTGCAACGTGATGTCCGAAATGGCTGACAAAATTAGGTACAAGCACGAAATATATGCAAGACAATATATGGTATATGTATAGCTTGGAAATTGTGACCGTTGCTCGCTCGCTCCGCTCTCTCGTAAAAATCTAGTCCAACCCCACAACCGATCCGACACGTTCGCAAATTTGAAATATGTCGCCATCATATCGAATAATGAACGCAAGGTGGATTGGTTTTAGGTTAGGCTATAGTTTTCGAGCGAGCGCAGCGAGCGAGAGACGCGTATAGGTGTGTCATAAACCAACGGTTTGGCACATACGGACATTGAAATATTCGCACCAGCCCGAGGAGCCGGAAGTATTTATCCTATTGCCTACCGACACATGTTTACAGTTTATGAATAGTTTCACATAAATAGTACTATTTCCACATAGTACAATGCAATGTGATGTCCGAAATGGCTGACAAAATTAGGTACAAGCACGAAATATATGCAAGACAATATATGGTATATGTATAGCTTGGAAATTGTGACCGTTGCTCGCTCGCTCCGCTCGCTCGTAAAAATCTAGTCCAACCCCACAACCGATCCGACACGTTCGCAAATTTGAAATTTCTCGCCACCATATCGAATAATGAACGGAGGATGGATTGGTTTTAGGTTAGGCTATAGCTTTCGTGCGAGAGGAGCGAACGAGGGACGCGTAAAGGTGTGTCACAAACCATCGGTTTGGCACATACGGACATTGAAATATTCGCACCAGCCCGAGGAGCCGGAAGTATTTATCCTATTGCCTACCGACACATGTTTACAGTTTATGAATAGTTTCACATAAATAGTACTATTTCCACATAGTACAATGCAATGTGATGTCCGAAATGGCTGACAAAATTAGGTACAAGCACGAAATATGTGCAAGACTGTTGAAGTGGTCACCACTTCTAGGAAAACTCCACATCTGGTCTTTTTAGCTTTCTCAAGCGCTGAAGCCATCGACAGCACATAGACAAAAGAATAGCAGGGAGGCAGACCATAAACTGTAGACAGGCGACGTTGGCTTCGGGGTTTTCAGTCATAAAGTAACATTGCTAGCGTGCGGATCTGGACCAGCTCAAATTGTATTCCTGTATTTCATTATTAAGTCAAATATATACTTTGTATCTTACACTTCATCCACGCGTTTTTCTCTCTTTATATACTGAATAACCTCAACAAAGACAATATATGGTATATGTATAGCTTGGAAATTGTGACCGTTGCTCGCTCGCTGCGCTCGCTCGTAAAAATCTAGTCCAACCCCACAACCGATCCGACACGTTCGCAAATTTGAAATTTCTCGCCACCATATCGAGTAATGAACGGAGGATGGATTGGTTTTAGGTTAGGCTATAGCTTTCGTGCGAGAGGAGCGAACGAGAGACGCGTAAAGGTGTGTCACAAACCATCGGTTTGGCACATACGGACTCTGATATATTCGCACCAGCCCGAGGAGCCGGAAGTCTTTATCCTATTGCCTTCTGACAAATGTTTACGGTTTACCAATAGTGTCGCATAATTAGTACCGTTTCCTCATAGTACAGTGCAACGTGATGTCCGAAATGGCTGACAAAATTAGGTACAAGCACGAAATATATGCAAGACAATATATGGTATATGTATAGCTTGGAAATTGTGACCGTTGCTCGCTCGCTCCGCTCGCTCGTAAAAATCTAGTCCAACCCCACAACCGATCCGACACGTTCGCAAATTTGAAATATGTCGCCATCATATCGAATAATGAACGCAAGGTGGATTGGTTTTAGGTTAGGCTATAGTTTTCGAGCGAGCGCAGCGAGCGAGAGACGCGTATAGGTGTGTCATAAACCAACGGTTTGGCACATACGGACATTGAAATATTCGCACCAGCCCGAGGAGCCGGATGTATTTATCCTGTTGCCTACCGACACATGTTTACAGTTTATGAATAGTTTCACATAAATATTACTATTTCCTCACAGTACAGTGCAATGTGATGTCCGAAATGGCTGACAAAATTAGGTAATAACACGAAATATATGGAAGGCAATATAAGGTATATGTATAGCTTGGAAATTGTGACCGTAGCTCGCTCGCTCCGCTCGCTCGTAAAAATCTAGTCCAACCTCACAACCGATCCCACACGTTCGCAAATTTGAAATATGTCGCCACCATATCGAATAATGAACGCAAGATGGATTGGTTTTAGGTTAGGCTATAGTTTTCGAGCGAGCGCAGCGAGCGAGAGTCGTGTATAGGTGTGTCATAAACCAACGGTTTGGCACATACGGACATTGAAATATTCGCACCAGCCCGCGGAGCCGGAAGTCCTTATCCTATTGCCTTCTGACAAATGTTTACGGTTTACCAATAGTTTCACATAATTAGTACCCTTTCCTCATAGTACAGTGCAACGTGATGTCCGAAATGGCTGACATAATTAGGTACAAGCACGAAATATATGCAAGACAATATATGGTATGTATAGCTTGCAAATTGTGACCGTTGCTCGCTCGCTCCGCTCGCTCGTAAAAATCTAGTCCAACCCCACAACCGATCCGACACGTTCGCAAATTTGAAATATGTCGCCATCATATCGAATAATGAACGCAAGGTGGATTGGTTTTAGGTTAGGCTATAGTTTTCTAGCGAGCGCAGCGAGCGAGAGACGCGTAAAGGTGTGTCACAAACCATCGGTTTGGCACATACGGACTCTGATATATTCGCACCAGCCCGAGGAGCCGGAAGTCTTTATCCTATTGCCTTCTGACAAATGTTTACGGTTTACCAATAGTTTCACATAATTAGTACCGTTTCCACATAGTACAGTGCAACGTGATGTCCGAAATGGCTGACAAAATTAGGTACAAGCACGAAATATATGCAAGACAATATATGGTATATGTATAGCTTGGAAATTGTGACCGTTGCTCGCTCGCTCCGCTCGCTCGTAAAAATCTAGTCCAACCCCACAACCGATCCGACACGTTCGCAAATTTGAAATATGTCGCCATCATATCGAATAATGAACGCAAGGTGGATTGGTTTTAGGTTAGGCTATAGTTTTCGAGCGAGCGCAGCGAGCGAGAGACGCGTATAGGTGTGTCATAAACCATCGGTTTGGCACATACGGACTCTGATATATTCGCACCAGCCCGAGGAGCCGGAAGTATTTATCCTATTGCCTACCGACACATGTTTACAGTTTATGAATAGTTTCACATAAATAGTACTATTTCCTCATAGTACAGTGCAATGTGATGTCCGAAATGGCTGACAAAATTAGGTAATAACACGAAATATATGGAAGGCAATATAAGGTATATGTATAGCTTGGAAATTGTGACCGTTGCTCGCTCGCTCCGCTCGCTCGTAAAAATCTAGTCCAGCCTCACAACCGATCCCACACGTTCGCAAATTTGAAATATGTCGCCACCATATCGAATAATGAACGGAAGATGGATTGGTTTTAGGTTAGGCTATAGCTTTCGTGCGAGCGCAGCGAACGAGAGACGCGTAAAGGTGTGTCACAAACCATCGGTTTGGCACATACGGACATTGATATATTCGAACCAGCCCGAGGAGCCGGAAGTCTTTATCCTATTGCCTTCTGACAAATGTTTACGGTTTACCAATAGTTTCACATAATTAGTACTATTTCCACATAGTATAATGCAATGTGATGTCCGAAATGGCTGACAAAATTAGGTACAAGCACGAAATATATGCAAGACAATATATGGTATATGTATAGCTTGGAAATTGTGACCGTTGCTCGCTCGCTCCGCTCGCTCGTAAAAATCTAGTCCAACCCCACAACCGATCCGACACGTTCGCAAATTTGAAATTTCTCGCCACCATATCGAATAATGAACGGAGGATGGATTGGTTTTAGGTTAGGCTATAGCTTTCGTGCGAGAGGAGCGAACGAGAGACGCGTAAAGGTGTGTCACAAACCATCGGTTTGGCACATACGGACTCTGATATATTCGCACCAGCCCGAGGAGCCGGAAGTCTTTATCCTATTGCCTTCTGACAAATGTTTACGGTTTACCAATAGTTTCACATAATTAGTACCGTTTCCTCATAGTACAGTGCAACGTGATGTCCGAAATGGCTGACAAAATTAGGTACAAGCACGAAATATATGCAAGACAATATATGGTATATGTATAGCTTGGAAATTGTGACCGTTGCTCGCTCGCTCCGGTCGCTCGTAAAAATCTAGTCCAACCCCACAACCGATCCGACACGTTCGCAAATTTGAAATATGTCGCCATCATATCGAATAATGAACGCAAGGTGGATTGGTTTTAGGTTAGGCTATAGTTTTCGAGCGAGCGCAGCGAGCGAGAGACGCGTATAGGTGTGTCATAAACCAACGGTTTGGCACATACGGACATTGAAATATTCGCACCAGCCCGAGGAGCCGGAAGTATTTATCCTATTGCCTACCGACACATGTTTACAGTTTATGAATAGTTTCACATAAATAGTACTATTTCCACATAGTACAATGCAATGTGATGTCCGAAATGGCTGACAAAATTAGGTACAAGCACGAAATATATGCAAGACAATATATGGTATATGTATAGCTTGGAAATTGTGACCGTTGCTCGCTCGCTCCGCTCGCTCGTAAAAATCTAGTCCAACCCCACAACCGATCCGACACGTTCGCAAATTTGAAATTTCTCGCTACCATATCGAATAATGAACGGAGGATGGATTGGTTTTAGGTTAGGCTATAGCTTTCGTGCGATTGGAGCGAACGAGAGACGCGTAAAGGTGTGTCACAAACCATCGGTTTGGCCATACGGACTCTGATATATTCGCACCAGCCCGAGGAGCCGGAAGTCTTTATCCTATTGCCTTCTGACAAATGTTTACGGTTTAGCAATAGTTTCACATAATTAGTACCGTTTCCTCATAGTACAGTGCAACGTGATGTCCGAAATGGCTGACAAAATTAGGTACAAGCACGAAATATATGCAAGACAATATATGGTATATGTATAGCTTGGAAATTGTGACCGTTGCTCGCTCGCTCCGCTCGCTCGTAAAAATCTAGTCCAACCCCACAACCGATCCGACACGTTCGCAAATTTGAAATATGTCGCCATCATATCGAATAATGAACGCAAGGTGGATTGGTTTTAGGTTAGGCTATAGTTTTCGAGCGAGCGCAGCGAGCGAGAGACGCGTATAGGTGTGTCATAAACCAACGGTTTGGCACATACGGACTCTTATATATTCGCACCAGCCCGAGGAGCCGGAAGTCTTTATCCTATTGCCTTCTGACAAATGTTTACGGTTTACCAATAGTTTCACATAATTAGTACCGTTTCCTCATAGTACAGTGCAACGTGATGTCCGAAATGGCTGACAAAATTAGGTACAAGCACGAAATATATGCAAGACAATATATGGTGTATGTATAGCTTGGAAATTGTGACCGTTGCTCGCTCGCTGCGCTCGCTCGTAAAAATCTAGTCCAACCCCACAACCGATCCGACACGTTCGCAAATTTGAAATATGTCGCCATCATATCGAATAATGAACGCAAGATGGATTGGTTTTAGGTTAGGCTATAGTTTTCGAGCGAGCGCAGCGAGCGAGAGACGCGTATAGGTGTGTCATAAACCAACGGTTTGGCACATACGGACATTGAAATATTCGCACCAGCCCGAGGAGCCGGAAGTATTTATCCTATTGCCTACCGACACATGTTTACAGTTTATGAATAGTTTCACATAATTAGTACTATTTCCACATAGTACAATGCAATGTGATGTCCGAAATGGCTGACAAAATTAGGTACAAGCACGAAATATATGCAAGACAATATATGGTATATGTACAGCTTGGAAATTGTGACCGTTGCTCGCTCGCTCCGCTCGCTCGTAAAAATCTAGTCCAACCCCACAACCGATCCGACACGTTCGCAAATTTGAAATTTCTCGCCACCATATCGAGTAATGAACGGAGGATGGATTGGTTTTAGGTTAGGCTATAGCTTTCGTGCGAGAGGAGCGAACGAGAGACGCGTAAAGGTGTGTCACAAACCATCGGTTTGGCACATACGGACTCTGATATATTCGCACCAGCCCGAGGAGCCGGAAGTCTTTATCCTATTGCCTTCTGACAAATGTTTACGGTTTACCAATAGTTTCACATAATTAGTACCCTTTCCTCATAGTACAGTGCAACGTGATGTCCGAAATGGCTGACATAATTATGTACAAGCACGAAATATATGCAAGACAATATATGGTATATGTATAGCTTGCAAATTGTGACCGTTGCTCGCTCGCTCCGCTCGCTCGTAAAAATCTAGTCCAACCCCACAACCGATCCGACACGTTCGCAAATTTGAAATATGTCGCCATCATATCGAATAATGAACGCAAGGTGGATTGGTTTTAGGTTAGGCTATAGTTTTCGAGCGAGCGCAGCGAGCGAGAGACGCGTATAGGTGTGTCATAAACCAACGGTTTGGCACATACGGACATTGAAATATTCGCACCAGCCCGAGGAGCAGGATGTATTTATCCTGTTGCCTACCGACACATGTTTACAGTTTATGAATAGTTTCACATAAATATTACTATTTCCTCACAGTACAGTGCAATGTGATGTCCGAAATGGCTGACAAAATTAGGTAATAACACGAAATATATGGAAGGCAATATAAGGTATATGTATAGCTTGGAAATTGTGACCGTTGCTCGCTCGCTCCGCTCGCTCGTAAAAATCTAGTCCAACCTCACAACCGATCCCACACGTTCGCAAATTTGAAATATGTCGCCACCATATCGAATAATGAACGCAAGATGGATTGATTTTAGGTTAGGCTATAGTTTTCGAGCGAGCGCAGCGAGCGAGAGTCGTGTATAGGTGTGTCATAAACCAACGGTTTGGCACATACGGACATTGAAATATTCGCACCAGCCCGCGGAGCCGGAAGTCCTTATCCTATTGCCTTCTGACAAATGTTTACGGTTTACCAATAGTTTCACATAATTAGTACCCTTTCCTCATAGTACAGTGCAACGTGATGTCCGAAATGGCTGACATAATTAGGTACAAGCACGAAATATATGCAAGACAATATATGGTATATGTATAGCTTGCAAATTGTGACCGTTGCTCGCTCGCTCCGCTCGCTCGTAAAAATCTAGTCCAACCCCACAACCGATCCGACACGTTCGCAAATTTGAAATATGTCGCCATCATATCGAATAATGAACGCAAGGTGGATTGGTTTTAGGTTAGGCTATAGTTTTCTAGCGAGCGCAGCGAGCGAGAGACGCGTAAAGGTGTGTCACAAACCATCGGTTTGGCACATACGGACTCTGATATATTCGCACCAGCCCGAGGAGCCGGAAGTCTTTATCCTATTGCCTTCTGACAAATGTTTACGGTTTACCAATAGTTTCACATAATTAGTACCGTTTCCACATAGTACAGTGCAACGTGATGTCCGAAATGGCTGACAAAATTAGGTACAAGCACGAAATATATGCAAGACAATATATGGTATATGTATAGCTTGGAAATTGTGACCGTTGCTCGCTCGCTCCGCTCGCTCGTAAAAATCTAGTCCAACCCCACAACCGATCCGACACGTTCGTAAATTTGAAATATGTCGCCATCATATCGAATAATGAACGCAAGGTGGATTGGTTTTAGGTTAGGCTATAGTTTTCGAGCGAGCGCAGCGAGCGAGAGACGCGCATAGGTGTGTCATAAATCAACGGTTTGGCACATACGGACATTGAAATATTCGCACCAGCCCGAGGAGCCGGAAGTATTTATCCTATTGCCTACCGACACATGTTTACAGTTTATGAATAGTTTCACATAAATAGTACCGTTTCCTCATAGTACAGTGCAACGTGATGTCCGAAATGGCTGACAAAATTAGGTACAAGCTCGAAATATATGCAAGACAATATATGGTATATGTACAGCTTGGAAATTGTGACCGTTGCTAGTAAAAATCTAGTCCAACCCCACAACCGATCCGACACGTTCGCAAATTTGAAATTTCTCGCCACCATATCGAGTAATGAACGGAGGATGGATTGGTTTTAGGTTAGGCTATAGCTTTCGTGCGAGAGGAGCGAACGAGAGACGCGTAAAGGTGTGTCACAAACCATCGGTTTGGCACATAGGGACTCTGATATATTCGCACCAGCCCGAGGAGCCGGAAGTCTTTATCCTATTGCCTTCTGACAAATGTTTACGGTTTACCAATAGTTTCACATAATTAGTACCCTTTCCTCATAGTACAGTGCCACGTGATGTCCGAAATGGCTGACATAATTATGTACAAGCACGAAATATATGCAAGACAATATAAGGTATATGTATAGCTTGGAAATTGTGACCGTTGCTCGCTCGCTCCGCTCGCTCGTAAAAATCTAGTCCAACCTCACAACCGATCCCACACGTTCGCAAATTTGAAATATGTCGCCACCATATCGAATAATGAACGCAAGATGGATTGGTTTTAGGTTAGGCTATAGTTTTCGAGCGAGCGCAGCGAGCGAGAGTCGTGTATAGGTGTGTCATAAACCAACGGTTTGGCACATACGGACATTGAAATATTCGCACCAGCCCGCGGAGCCGGAAGTCCTTATCCTATTGCCTTCTGACAAATGTTTACGGTTTACCAATAGTTTCACATAATTAGTACCCTTTCCTCATAGTACAGTGCAACGTGATGTCCGAAATGGCTGACATAATTAGGTACAAGCACGAAATATATGCAAGACAATATATGGTATATGTACAGCTTGGAAATTGTGACCGTTGCTCGCTCGCTCCGCTCGCTCGTAAAAATCTAGTCCAACCCCACAACCGATCCGACACGTTCGCAAATTAGAAATTTCTCGCCACCATATCGAGTAATGAACGGAGGATGGATTGGTTTTAGGTTAGGCTATAGCTTTCGTGCGAGAGGAGCGAACGAGAGACGCGTAAAGGTGTGTCACAAACCATCGGTTTGGCACATACGGACTCTGATATATTCGCACCAGCCCGAGGAGCCGGAAGTCTTTATCCTATTGCCTTCTGACAAATGTTTACGGTTTACCAATAGTTTCACATAATTAGTACCCTTTCCTCATAGTACAGTGCAACGTGATGTCCGAAATGGCTGACATAATTATGTACAAGCACGAAATATATGCAAGACAATATATGGTATATGTATAGCTTGCAAATTGTGACCGTTGCTCGCTCGCTCCGCTCGCTCGTAAAAATCTAGTCCAACCCCACAACCAATCCGACACGTTCGCAAATTTGAAATATGTCGTCATCATATCGAATAATGAACGCAAGGTGGATTGGTTTTAGGTTAGGCTATAGTTTTCGAGCGAGCGCAGCGAGCGAGAGACGCGTATAGGTGTGTCATAAACCAACGGTTTGGCACATACGGACATTGAAATATTCGCACCAGCCCGAGGAGCAGGATGTATTTATCCTGTTGCCTACCGACACATGTTTACAGTTTATGAATAGTTTCACATAAATATTACTATTTCCTCACAGTACAGTGCAATGTGATGTCCGAAATGGCTGACAAAATTAGGTAATAACACGAAATATATGGAAGGCAATATAAGGTATATGTATAGCTTGGAAATTGTGACCGTTGCTCGCTCGCTCCGCTCGCTCGTAAAAATCTAGTCCAACCTCACAACCGATCCCACACGTTCGCAAATTTGAAATATGTCGCCACCATATCGAATAATGAACGCAAGATGGATTGGTTTTAGGTTAGGCTATAGTTTTCGAGCGAGCGCAGCGAGCGAGAGTCGTGTATAGGTGTGTCATAAACCAACGGTTTGGCACATACGGACATTGAAATATTCGCACCAGCCCGCGGAGCCGGAAGTCCTTATCCTATTGCCTTCTGACAAATGTTTACGGTTTACCAATAGTTTCACATAATTAGTACCCTTTCCTCATAGTACAGTGCAACGTGATGTCCGAAATGGCTGACATAATTAGGTACAAGCACGAAATATATGCAAGACAATATATGGTATATGTACAGCTTGGAAATTGTGACCGTTGCTCGCTCGCTCCGCTCGCTCGTAAAAATCTAGTCCAACCCCACAACCGATCCGACACGTTCGCAAATTAGAAATTTCTCGCCACCATATCGAGTAATGAACGGAGGATGGATTGGTTTTAGGTTAGGCTATAGCTTTCGTGCGAGAGGAGCGAACGAGAGACGCGTAAAGGTGTGTCACAAACCATCGGTTTGGCACATACGGACTCTGATATATTCGCACCAGCCCGAGGAGCCGGAAGTCTTTATCCTATTGCCTTCTGACAAATGTTTACGGTTTACCAATAGTTTCACATAATTAGTACCCTTTCCTCATAGTACAGTGCAACGTGATGTCCGAAATGGCTGACATAATTATGTACAAGCACGAAATATATGCAAGACAATATATGGTATATGTATAGCTTGCAAATTGTGACCGTTGCTCGCTCGCTCCGCTCGCTCGTAAAAATCTAGTCCAACCCCACAACCAATCCGACACGTTCGCAAATTTGAAATATGTCGTCATCATATCGAATAATGAACGCAAGGTGGATTGGTTTTAGGTTAGGCTATAGTTTTCGAGCGAGCGCAGCGAGCGAGAGACGCGTATAGGTGTGTCATAAACCAACGGTTTGGCACATACGGACATTGAAATATTCGCACCAGCCCGAGGAGCAGGATGTATTTATCCTGTTGCCTACCGACACATGTTTACAGTTTATGAATAGTTTCACATAAATATTACTATTTCCTCACAGTACAGTGCAATGTGATGTCCGAAATGGCTGACAAAATTAGGTAATAACACGAAATATATGGAAGGCAATATAAGGTATATGTATAGCTTGGAAATTGTGACCGTTGCTCGCTCGCTCCGCTCGCTCGTAAAAATCTAGTCCAACCTCACAACCGATCCCACACGTTCGCAAATTTGAAATATGTCGCCACCATATCGAATAATGAACGCAAGATGGATTGGTTTTAGGTTAGGCTATAGTTTTCGAGCGAGCGCAGCGAGCGAGAGTCGTGTATAGGTGTGTCATAAACCAACGGTTTGGCACATACGGACATTGAAATATTCGCACCAGCCCGCGGAGCCGGAAGTCCTTATCCTATTGCCTTCTGACAAATGTTTACGGTTTACCAATAGTTTCACATAATTAGTACCCTTTCCTCATAGTACAGTGCAACGTGATGTCCGAAATGGCTGACATAATTAGGTACAAGCACGAAATATATGCAAGACAATATATGGTATATGTACAGCTTGGAAATTGTGACCGTTGCTCGCTCGCTCCGCTCGCTCGTAAAAATCTAGTCCAACCCCACAACCGATCCGACACGTTCGCAAATTTGAAATTTCTCGCCACCATATCGAGTAATGAACGGAGGATGGATTGGTTTTAGGTTAGGCTATAGCTTTCGTGCGAGAGGAGCGAACGAGAGACGCGTAAAGGTGTGTCACAAACCATCGGTTTGGCACATACGGACTCTGATATATTCGCACCAGCCCGAGGAGCCGGAAGTCTTTATCCTATTGCCTTCTGACAAATGTTTACGGTTTACCAATAGTTTCACATAATTAGTACCCTTTCCTCATAGTACAGTGCAACGTGATGTCCGAAATGGCTGACATAATTATGTACAAGCACGAAATATATGCAAGACAATATATGGTATATGTATAGCTTGCAAATTGTGACCGTTGCTCGCTCGCTCCGCTCGCTCGTAAAAATCTAGTCCAACCCCACAACCGATCCGACACGTTCGCAAATTTGAAATATGTCGCCATCATATCGAATAATGAACGCAAGGTGGATTGGTTTTAGGTTAGGCTATAGTTTTCGAGCGAGCGCAGCGAGCGAGAGACGCGTATAGGTGTGTCATAAACCAACGGTTTGGCACATACGGACATTGAAATATTCGCACCAGCCCGAGGAGCAGGATGTATTTATCCTGTTGCCTACCGACACATGTTTACAGTTTATGAATAGTTTCACATAAATATTACTATTTCCTCACAGTACAGTGCAATGTGATGTCCGAAATGGCTGACAAAATTAGGTAATAACACGAAATATATGGAAGGCAATATAAGGTATATGTATAGCTTGGAAATTGTGACCGTTGCTCGCTCGCTCCGCTCGCTCGTAAAAATCTAGTCCAACCTCACAACCGATCCCACACGTTCGCAAATTTGAAATATGTCGCCATCATATCGAATAATGAACGCAAGATGGATTGGTTTTAGGTTAGGCTATAGTTTTCGAGCGAGCGCAGCGAGCGAGAGACGCGTATAGGTGTGTCATAAACCAACGGTTTGGCACATACGGACATTGAAATATTCGCACCAGCCCGAGGAGCCGGAAGTATTTATCCTATTGCCTACCGACACATGTTTACAGTTTATGAATAGTTTCACATAATTAGTACTATTTCCACATAGTACAATGCAAGGTGATGTCCGAAATGGCTGACAAAATTAGGTACAAGCACGAAATATATGCAAGACAATATATGGTATATGTACAGCTTGGAAATTGTGACCGTTGCTCGCTCGCTCCGCTCGCTCGTAAAAATCTAGTCCAACCCCACAACCGATCCGACACGTTCGCAAATTTGAAATTTCTCGCCACCATATCGAGTAATGAACGGAGGATGGATTGGTTTTAGGTTAGGCTATAGCTTTCGTGCGAGAGGAGCGAACGAGAGACGCGTAAAGGTGTGTCACAAACCATCGGTTTGGCACATACGGACTCTGATATATTCGCACCAGCCCGAGGAGCCGGAAGTCTTTATCCTATTGCCTTCTGACAAATGTTTACGGTTTACCAATAGTTTCACATAATTAGTACCCTTTCCTCATAGTACAGTGCAACGTGATGTCCGAAATGGCTGACATAATTATGTACAAGCACGAAATATATGCAAGACAATATATGGTATATGTATAGCTTGCAAATTGTGACCGTTGCTCGCTCGCTCCGCTCGCTCGTAAAAATCTAGTCCAACCCCACAACCGATCCGACACGTTCGCAAATTTGAAATATGTCGCCATCATATCGAATAATGAACGCAAGGTGGATTGGTTTTAGGTTAGGCTATAGTTTTCGAGCGAGCGCAGCGAGCGAGAGACGCGTATAGGTGTGTCATAAACCAACGGTTTGGCACATACGGACATTGAAATATTCGCACCAGCCCGAGGAGCAGGATGTATTTATCCTGTTGCCTACCGACACATGTTTACAGTTTATGAATAGTTTCACATAAATATTACTATTTCCTCACAGTACAGTGCAATGTGATGTCCGAAATGGCTGACAAAATTAGGTAATAACACGAAATATATGGAAGGCAATATAAGGTATATGTATAGCTTGGAAATTGTGACCGTTGCTCGCTCGCTCCGCTCGCTCGGAAAAATCTAGTCCAACCTCACAACCGATCCCACACGTTCGCAAATTTGAAATATGTCGCCACCATATCGAATAATGAACGCAAGATGGATTGGTTTTAGGTTAGGCTATAGTTTTCGAGCGAGCGCAGCGAGCGAGAGTCGTGTATAGGTGTGTCATAAACCAACGGTTTGGCACATACGGACATTGAAATATTCGCACCAGCCCGCGGAGCCGGAAGTCCTTATCCTATTGCCTTCTGACAAATGTTTACGGTTTACCAATAGTTTCACATAATTAGTACCCTTTCCTCATAGTACAGTGCAACGTGATGTCCGAAATGGCTGACATAATTAGGTACAAGCACGAAATATATGCAAGACAATATATGGTATATGTACAGCTTGGAAATTGTGACAGTTGCTCGCTCGCTCCGCTCGCTCGTAAAAATCTAGTCCAACCCCACAACCGATCCGACACGTTCGCAAATTAGAAATTTCTCGCCACCATATCGAGTAATGAACGGAGGATGGATTGGTTTTAGGTTAGGCTATAGCTTTCGTGCGAGAGGAGCGAACGAGAGACGCGTAAAGGTGTGTCACAAACCATCGGTTTGGCACATACGGACTCTGATATATTCGCACCAGCCCGAGGAGCCGGAAGTCTTTATCCTATTGCCTTCTGACAAATGTTTACGGTTTACCAATAGTTTCACATAATTAGTACCCTTTCCTCATAGTACAGTGCAACGTGATGTCCGAAATGGCTGACATAATTATGTACAAGCACGAAATATATGCAAGACAATATATGGTATATGTATAGCTTGCAAATTGTGACCGTTGCTCGCTCGCTCCGCTCGCTCGTAAAAATCTAGTCCAACCCCACAACCAATCCGACACGTTCGCAAATTTGAAATATGTCGTCATCATATCGAATAATGAACGCAAGGTGGATTGGTTTTAGGTTAGGCTATAGTTTTCGAGCGAGCGCAGCGAGCGAGAGACGCGTATAGGTGTGTCATAAACCAACGGTTTGGCACATACGGACATTGAAATATTCGCACCAGCCCGAGGAGCAGGATGTATTTATCCTGTTGCCTACCGACACATGTTTACAGTTTATGAATAGTTTCACATAAATATTACTATTTCCTCACAGTACAGTGCAATGTGATGTCCGAAATGGCTGACAAAATTAGGTAATAACACGAAATATATGGAAGGCAATATAAGGTATATGTATAGCTTGGAAATTGTGACCGTTGCTCGCTCGCTCCGCTCGCTCGTAAAAATCTAGTCCAACCTCACAACCGATCCCACACGTTCGCAAATTTGAAATATGTCGCCACCATATCGAATAATGAACGCAAGATGGATTGGTTTTAGGTTAGGCTATAGTTTTCGAGCGAGCGCAGCGAGCGAGAGTCGTGTATAGGTGTGTCATAAACCAACGGTTTGGCACATACGGACATTGAAATATTCGCACCAGCCCGCGGAGCCGGAAGTCCTTATCCTATTGCCTTCTGACAAATGTTTACGGTTTACCAATAGTTTCACATAATTAGTACCCTTTCCTCATAGTACAGTGCAACGTGATGTCCGAAATGGCTGACATAATTAGGTACAAGCACGAAATATATGCAAGACAATATATGGTATATGTACAGCTTGGAAATTGTGACCGTTGCTCGCTCGCTCCGCTCGCTCGTAAAAATCTAGTCCAACCCCACAACCGATCCGACACGTTCGCAAATTTGAAATTTCTCGCCACCATATCGAGTAATGAACGGAGGATGGATTGGTTTTAGGTTAGGCTATAGCTTTCGTGCGAGAGGAGCGAACGAGAGACGCGTAAAGGTGTGTCACAAACCATCGGTTTGGCACATACGGACTCTGATATATTCGCACCAGCCCGAGGAGCCGGAAGTCTTTATCCTATTGCCTTCTGACAAATGTTTACGGTTTACCAATAGTTTCACATAATTAGTACCCTTTCCTCATAGTACAGTGCAACGTGATGTCCGAAATGGCTGACATAATTATGTACAAGCACGAAATATATGCAAGACAATATATGGTATATGTATAGCTTGCAAATTGTGACCGTTGCTCGCTCGCTCCGCTCGCTCGTAAAAATCTAGTCCAACCCCACAACCGATCCGACACGTTCGCAAATTTGAAATATGTCGCCATCATATCGAATAATGAACGCAAGGTGGATTGGTTTTAGGTTAGGCTATAGTTTTCGAGCGAGCGCAGCGAGCGAGAGACGCGTATAGGTGTGTCATAAACCAACGGTTTGGCACATACGGACATTGAAATATTCGCACCAGCCCGAGGAGCAGGATGTATTTATCCTGTTGCCTACCGACACATGTTTACAGTTTATGAATAGTTTCACATAAATATTACTATTTCCTCACAGTACAGTGCAATGTGATGTCCGAAATGGCTGACAAAATTAGGTAATAACACGAAATATATGGAAGGCAATATAAGGTATATGTATAGCTTGGAAATTGTGACCGTTGCTCGCTCGCTCCGCTCGCTCGTAAAAATCTAGTCCAACCTCACAACCGATCCCACACGTTCGCAAATTTGAAATATGTCGCCATCATATCGAATAATGAACGCAAGATGGATTGGTTTTAGGTTAGGCTATAGTTTTCGAGCGAGCGCAGCGAGCGAGAGACGCGTATAGGTGTGTCATAAACCAACGGTTTGGCACATACGGACATTGAAATATTCGCACCAGCCCGAGGAGCCGGAAGTATTTATCCTATTGCCTACCGACACATGTTTACAGTTTATGAATAGTTTCACATAATTAGTACTATTTCCACATAGTACAATGCAAGGTGATGTCCGAAATGGCTGACAAAATTAGGTACAAGCACGAAATATATGCAAGACAATATATGGTATATGTACAGCTTGGAAATTGTGACCGTTGCTCGCTCGCTCCGCTCGCTCGTAAAAATCTAGTCCAACCCCACAACCGATCCGACACGTTCGCAAATTTGAAATTTCTCGCCACCATATCGAGTAATGAACGGAGGATGGATTGGTTTTAGGTTAGGCTATAGCTTTCGTGCGAGAGGAGCGAACGAGAGACGCGTAAAGGTGTGTCACAAACCATCGGTTTGGCACATACGGACTCTGATATATTCGCACCAGCCCGAGGAGCCGGAAGTCTTTATCCTATTGCCTTCTGACAAATGTTTACGGTTTACCAATAGTTTCACATAATTAGTACCCTTTCCTCATAGTACAGTGCAACGTGATGTCCGAAATGGCTGACATAATTATGTACAAGCACGAAATATATGCAAGACAATATATGGTATATGTATAGCTTGCAAATTGTGACCGTTGCTCGCTCGCTCCGCTCGCTCGTAAAAATCTAGTCCAACCCCACAACCGATCCGACACGTTCGCAAATTTGAAATATGTCGCCATCATATCGAATAATGAACGCAAGGTGGATTGGTTTTAGGTTAGGCTATAGTTTTCGAGCGAGCGCAGCGAGCGAGAGACGCGTATAGGTGTGTCATAAACCAACGGTTTGGCACATACGGACATTGAAATATTCGCACCAGCCCGAGGAGCAGGATGTATTTATCCTGTTGCCTACCGACACATGTTTACAGTTTATGAATAGTTTCACATAAATATTACTATTTCCTCACAGTACAGTGCAATGTGATGTCCGAAATGGCTGACAAAATTAGGTAATAACACGAAATATATGGAAGGCAATATAAGGTATATGTATAGCTTGGAAATTGTGACCGTTGCTCGCTCGCTCCGCTCGCTCGTAAAAATCTAGTCCAACCTCACAGCCGATCCCACACGTTCGCAAATTTGAAATATGTCGCCACCATATCGAATAATGAACGCAAGATGGATTGGTTTTAGGTTAGGCTATAGTTTTCGAGCGAGCGCAGCGAGCGAGAGTCGTGTATAGGTGTGTCATAAACCAACGGTTTGGCACATACGGACATTGAAATATTCGCACCAGCCCGCGGAGCCGGAAGTCCTTATCCTATTGCCTTCTGACAAATGTTTACGGTTTACCAATAGTTTCACATAATTAGTACCCTTTCCTCATAGTACAGTGCAACGTGATGTCCGAAATGGCTGACATAATTAGGTACAAGCACGAAATATATGCAAGACAATATATGGTATATGTATAGCTTGCAAATTGTGACCGTTGCTCGCTCGCTCCGCTCGCTCGTAAAAATCTAGTCCAACCCCACAACCGATCCGACACGTTCGCAAATTTGAAATATGTCGCCATCATATCGAATAATGAACGCAAGGTGGATTGGTTTTAGGTTAGGCTATAGTTTTCTAGCGAGCGCAGCGAGCGAGAGACGCGTAAAGGTGTGTCACAAACCATCGGTTTGGCACATACGGACTCTGATATATTCGCACCAGCCCGAGGAGCCGGAAGTCTTTATCCTATTGCCTTCTGACAAATGTTTACGGTTTACCAATAGTTTCACATAATTAGTACCGTTTCCACATAGTACAGTGCAACGTGATGTCCGAAATGGCTGACAAAATTAGGTACAAGCACGAAATATATGCAAGACAATATATGGTATATGTATAGCTTGGAAATTGTGACCGTTGCTCGCTCGCTCCGCTCGCTCGTAAAAATCTAGTCCAACCCCACAACCGATCCGACACGTTCGTAAATTTGAAATATGTCGCCATCATATCGAATAATGAACGCAAGGTGGATTGGTTTTAGGTTAGGCTATAGTTTTCGAGCGAGCGCAGCGAGCGAGAGACGCGCATAGGTGTGTCATAAATCAACGGTTTGGCACATACGGACATTGAAATATTCGCACCAGCCCGAGGAGCCGGAAGTATTTATCCTATTGCCTACCGACACATGTTTACAGTTTATGAATAGTTTCACATAAATAGTACCGTTTCCTCATAGTACAGTGCAACGTGATGTCCGAAATGGCTGACAAAATTAGGTACAAGCTCGAAATATATGCAAGACAATATATGGTATATGTACAGCTTGGAAATTGTGACCGTTGCTAGTAAAAATCTAGTCCAACCCCACAACCGATCCGACACGTTCGCAAATTTGAAATTTCTCGCCACCATATCGAATAATGAACGGAGGATGGATTGGTTTTAGGTTAGGCTATAGCTTTCGTGCGAGAGGAGCGAACGAGAGACGCGTAAAGGTGTGTCACAAACCATCGGTTTGGCACATACGGACTCTGATATATTCGCACCAGCCCGAGGAGCCGGAAGTCTTTATCCTATTGCCTTCTGACAAATGTTTACGGTTTACCAATAGTTTCACATAATTAGTACCGTTTCCTCATAGTACAGTGCAACGTGATGTCCGAAATGGCTGACAAAATTAGGTACAAGCACGAAATATATGCAAGACAATATATGGTATATGTATAGCTTGGAAATTGTGACCGTTGCTCGCTCGCTCCGGTCGCTCGTAAAAATCTAGTCCAACCCCACAACCGATCCGACACGTTCGCAAATTTGAAATATGTCGCCATCATATCGAATAATGAACGCAAGGTGGATTGGTTTTAGGTTAGGCTATAGTTTTCGAGCGAGCGCAGCGAGCGAGAGACGCGTATAGGTGTGTCATAAACCAACGGTTTGGCACATACGGACATTGAAATATTCGCACCAGCCCGAGGAGCCGGAAGTATTTATCCTATTGCCTACCGACACATGTTTACAGTTTATGAATAGTTTCACATAAATAGTACTATTTCCACATAGTACAATGCAATGTGATGTCCGAAATGGCTGACAAAATTAGGTACAAGCACGAAATATATGCAAGACAATATATGGTATATGTATAGCTTGGAAATTGTGACCGTTGCTCGCTCGCTCCGCTCGCTCGTAAAAATCTAGTCCAACCCCACAACCGATCCGACACGTTCGCAAATTTGAAATTTCTCGCCACCATATCGAATAATGAACGGAGGATGGATTGGTTTTAGGTTAGGCTATAGCTTTCGTGCGAGAGGAGCGAACGAGAGACGCGTAAAGGTGTGTCACAAACCATCGGTTTGGCACATACGGACTCTGATATATTCGCACCAGCCCGAGGAGCCGGAAGTCTTTATCCTATTGCCTTCTGACAAATGTTTACGGTTTACCAATAGTTTCACATAATTAGTACCGTTTCCTCATAGTACAGTGCAACGTGATGTCCGAAATGGCTGACAAAATTAGGTACAAGCACGAAATATATGCAAGACAATATATGGTGTATGTATAGCTTGGAAATTGTGACCGTTGCTCGCTCGCTCCGCTCGCTCGTAAAAATTTAGTCCAACCCCACAACCGATCCGACACGTTCGCAAATTTGAAATATGTCGCCATCATATCGAATAATGAACGCAAGGTGGATTGGTTTTAGGTTAGGCTATAGTTTTCGAGCGAGCGCAGCGAGCGAGAGACGCGTATAGGTGTGTCACAAACCATCGGTTTGGCACATACGGACTCTGATATATTCGCACCAGCCCGAGGAGCCGGAAGTCTTTATCCTATTGCCTTCTGACAAATGTTTACGGTTTACCAATAGTTTCACATAATTAGTACCGTTTCCTCATAGTACAGTGCAACGTGATGTCCGAAATGGCTGACAAAATTAGGTACAAGCACGAAATATATGCAAGACAATATATGGTATATGTATAGCTTGGAAATTGTGACCGTTGCTCGCTCGCTCCGCTCGCTCGTAAAAATCTAGTCCAACCCCACAACCGATCCGACACGTTCGCAAATTTGAAATATGTCGCCATCATATCGAATAATGAACGCAAGGTGGATTGGTTTTAGGTTAGGCTATAGTTTTCGAGCGAGCGCAGCGAGCGAGAGACGCGTATAGGTGTGTCATAAACCAACGGTTTGGCACATACGGACTCTTATATATTCGCACCAGCCCGAGGAGCCGGAAGTCTTTATCCTATTGCCTTCGGACAAATGTTTACGGTTTACCAATAGTTTCACATAATTAGTACCGTTTCCTCATAGTACAGTGCAACGTGATGTCCGAAATGGCTGACAAAATTAGGTACAAGCACGAAATATATGCAAGACAATATATGGTGTATGTATAGCTTGGAAATTGTGACCGTTGCTCGCTCGCTCCGCTCGCTCGTAAAAATCTAGTCCAACCCCACAACCGATCCGACACGTTCGCAAATTTGAAATATGTCGCCATCATATCGAATAATGAACGCAAGGTGGATTGGTTTTAGGTTAGGCTATAGTTTTCGAGCGAGCGCAGCGAGCGAGAGACGCGTATAGGTGTGTCATAAACCAACGGTTTGGCACATACGGACTCTTATATATTCGCACCAGCCCGAGGAGCCGGAAGTCTTTATCCTATTGCCTTCTGACAAATGTTTACGGTTTACCAATAGTTTCACATAATTAGTACCGTTTCCTCATAGTACAGTGCAACGTGATGTCCGAAATGGCTGACAAAATTAGGTACAAGCACGAAATATATGCAAGACAATATATGGTGTATGTATAGCTTGGAAATTGTGACCGTTGCTCGCTCGCTCCGCTCGCTCGTAAAAATCTAGTCCAACCCCACAACCGATCCGACACGTCCGCAAATTTGAAATATGTCGCCATCATATCGAATAATGAACGCAAGGTGGATTGGTTTTAGGTTAGGCTATAGTTTTCGAGCGAGCGCAGCGAGCGAGAGACGCGTATAGGTGTGTCACAAACCATCGGTTTGGCACATACGGACTCTGATATATTCGCACCAGCCCGAGGAGCCGGAAGTCTTTATCCTATTGCCTTCTGACAAATGTTTACGGTTTACCAATAGTTTTCACATAATTAGTACCGTTTCCTCATAGTACAGTGCAACGTGATGTCCGAAATGGCTGACAAAATTAGGTACAAGCACGAAATATATGCAAGACAATATATGGTATATGTATAGCTTGGAAATTGTGACCGTTGCTCGCTCGCTCCGCTCGCTCGTAAAAATCTAGTCCAACCCCACAACCGATCCGACACGTTCGCAAATTTGAAATATGTCGCCATCATATCGAATAATGAACGCAAGGTGGATTGGTTTTAGGTTAGGCTATAGTTTTCGAGCGAGCGCAGCGAGCGAGAGACGCGTATAGGTGTGTCATAAACCAACGGTTTGGCACATACGGACTCTTATATATTCGCACCAGCCCGAGGAGCCGGAAGTCTTTATCCTATTGCCTTCGGACAAATGTTTACGGTTTACCAATAGTTTCACATAATTAGTACCGTTTCCTCATAGTACAGTGCAACGTGATGTCCGAAATGGGCTGACAAAATTAGGTACAAGCACGAAATATATGCAAGACAATATATGGTGTATGTATAGCTTGGAAATTGTGACCGTTGCTCGCTCGCTCCGCTCGCCTCGTAAAAATCTAGTCAACCCCACAACCGATCCGACACGTTCGCAAATTTGAAATATGTCGCCATCATATCGAATAATGAACGCAAGGTGGATTGGTTTTAGGTTAGGCTATAGTTTTCGAGCGAGCGCAGCGAGCGAGAGACGCGTATAGGTGTGTCATAAACCAACGGTTTGGCACATACGGACTCTTATATATTCGCACCAGCCCGAGGAGCCGGAAGTCTTTATCCTATTGCCTTCTGACAAATGGTTTACGGTTTACCAATAGTTTCACATATTTAGTACCGTTTCCCTCATAGTACAGTGCAACGTGATGTCCGAAATGGCTGACAAAATTAGGTACAAGCACGAAATATATGCAAGACAATATATGGTGTATGTATAGCTTGGAAAATGTGACCGTTGCTCGCTCGCTCCGCTCGCTCGTAAAATCTAGTCCAACCCCACAAACCGATCCGACACGTCCGCAAATTTGAAATATGTCGCCATCATATCGAATAATGAACGCAAGGTGGATTGGTTTTTAGGTTAGGCTATAGTTTTCGAGCGAGCGCAGCGAGCGAGAGACGCGTATAGGTGTGTCACAAACCATCGGTTTGGCACATACGGACTCTGATATATTCGCACCAGCCCGAGGAGCCGGAAGTCTTTATCCTATTGCCTTCTGACAAATGTTTACGGTTTACCAATAGTTTCACATAATTAGTACCGTTTCCTCATAGTACAGTGCAACGTGATGTCCGAAATGGCTGACAAAATTAGGTACAAGCACGAAATATATGCAAGACAATATATGGTATATGTATAGCTTGGAAATTGTGACCGTTGCTCGCTCGCTCCGCTCGCTCGTAAAAATCTAGTCCAACCCCACAACCGATCCGACACGTTCGCAAATTTGAAATATGTCGCCATCATATCGAATAATGAACGCAAGGTGGATTGGTTTTAGGTTAGGCTATAGTTTTCGAGCGAGCGCAGCGAGCGAGAGACGCGTATAGGTGTGTCACAAACCATCGGTTTGGCACATACGGACTCTGATATATTCGCACCAGCCCGAGGAGCCGGAAGTCTTTATCCTATTGCCTTCTGACAAATGTTTACGGTTTACCAATAGTTTCACATAATTAGTACCGTTTCCTCATAGTACAGTGCAACGTGATGTCCGAAATGGCTGACAAAATTAGGTACAAGCACACGAAATATATGCAAGACATTATATGGTATATGTATAGCTTGGAAATTGTGACCGTTGCTCGCTCGCTCCGCTCGCTCGTAAAAATCTAGTCCAACCCCACAACCGATCCGACACGTTCGCAAATTTGAAATTTCTCGCCACCATATCGAATAATGAACGCAAGGTGGATTGGTTTTAGGTTAGGCTATAGTTTTCGAGCGAGCGCAGCGAGCGAGAGACGCGTATAGGTGTGTCATAAACCAACGGTTTGGCACATACGGACTCTTATATATTCGCACCAGCCCGAGGAGCCGGAAGTCTTTATCCTATTGCCTTCTGACAAATGTTTACGGTTTACCAATAGTTTCACATAATTAGTACCGTTTCCCTCATAGTACAGTGCAACGTGATGTCCGAAATGGCTGACAAAATTAGGTACAAGCACGAAATATATGCAAGACAATATATGGTGTATGTATAGCTTGGAAATTGTGACCGTTGCTCGCTCGCTCCGCTCGCTCGTAAAAATCTAGTCCAACCCCACAAACCGATCCGACACGTCCGCAAATTTGAAATATGTCGCCATCATATCGAATAATGAACGCAAGGTGGATTGGTTTTAGGTTAGGCTATAGTTTTCGAGCGAGCGCAGCGAGCGAGAGACGCGTATAGGTGTGTCACAAAACCATCGGTTTGGCACATACGGACTCTGATATATTCGCACCCAGCCCGAGGAGCCGGAAGTCTTTATCCTATTGCCTTCGGACAAATGTTTACGGTTTACCAATAGTTTCACATAATTAGTACCGTTTCCTCATAGTACAGTGCAACGTGATGTCCGAAATGGCTGACAAAATTAGGTACAAGCACGAAATATATGCAAGACAATATATGGTATATGTATAGCTTGGAAATTGTGACCGTTGCTCGCTCGCTCCGCTCGCTCGTAAAAATCTAGTCCAACCCCACAACCGATCCGACACGTTCGCAAATTTGAAATATGTCGCCATCATATCGAATAATGAACGCAAGGTGGATTGGTTTTAGGTTAGGCTATAGTTTTCGAGCGAGCGCAGCGAGCGAGAGACGCGTATAGGTGTGTCACAAACCATCGGTTTGGCACATACGGACTCTGATATATTCGCACCAGCCCGAGGAGCCGGAAGTCTTTATCCTATTGCCTTCTGACAAATGTTTACGGTTTACCAATAGTTTCACATAAGTAGTACCGTTTCCTCATAGTACAGTGCAACGTGATGTCCGAAATGGCTGACAAAATTAGGTACAAGCACGAAATATATGCAAGACATTATATGGTATATGTATAGCTTGGAAATTTGTGACCGTTGCTCGCTCGCTCCGCTCGCTCGTAAAAATCTAGTCCAACCCCACAACCGATCCGACACGTTCGCAAATTTGAAATTTCTCGCCACCATATCGAATAATGAACGGAGGATGGATTGGTTTTAGGTTAGGCTATAGCTTTCGTGCGAGAGGAGCGAACGTGAGACGCGTAAAGGTGTGTAACATACCATCGGTTTGGCACATACGGACATTGAAATATTCGCACTAGCCCGAGGAGCCGGAAGTATTTATCCTATTGCCTACTGACACATGTTTACAGTTTATGAATAGTTTCACATTAATAGTACTATTTCCTCATAGTACAGTGCAATGTGATGTCCGAAATGGCTGACAAAATTAGGTAATAACACGAAATATATGGAAGGCAATATAAGGTATATGTATGGCTTGGAAATTGTGACCGTTGCTCGCTCGCT